>NC_055659.1:442500-500000 GCF_017976325.1 Chelmon rostratus
GTCCAATGACGTCGCTTCAAGGTTAATACATTAAACAACTCTTCAGTTTAACAGACACGTCCAGACCGACGGCACGGAGCAGATCATTCCTCTTTATGTTTTCAAAGGACAGTTTTAAGTGAAAATGTCTTCAGGAGACAGAGATGCTCTGATGTTTCTTCTTCTTCTTCCTCTTTGGTGTGTTTCCAGAGGAGCCGTCTGCTCCCGACAACAAACCTTCACATGAAATGATTTTCACTGCTCGTGCTTCTTGTTTGAGTTCACTTTAGTTCTGTTTTTTTTAATATTTTCTCCTGTCTGAACATGGAAGGTGTGAAAGAAGAAAAACAGATGATGAGTTAATAATCATAATAAGAATTAGAATGAGTGTTTCAGTCAGCACGCAGAGGCATGCTGGGAAACTGAGAGACGTCTCCCTGCTGAAAGGAAGAAGAGGCACGATGAAGAAAATCACATTTCACATCATTTTTATTCTAAATGATTTTGAGAAAGAAACTATTTGTTTTAACTTTAATACAGAAATGATGAAATCCTTCAACACTTCAGAGAAAACTACCTTTTGTGGGCATTCGAGTCATTTTCCAGGACCTTTCCAGGACTTTTCCAGGAACTAAAAGCTGCATTTAAGAATTGTGGCAGCATTTTTTTTTGCAGCTTTTCGTGTCGGGAAAATGTGAAGAAACAGACTCTCACTGAGTCTCTGTGGTGATTTCAGCACAACACGCGGTGTAGAGAAGAGTTTTAACTCAGTGAGCTGCAGGAGTGCTTCTGTACATACAGAGCTTTAGCCTAAATGTTGCTAACAGGAAGTAGTCATCGTGTCGGAGACGCAGACTGCAGATATTTTTCTAGTGAGGATGAGGATTTGATTTTCTGTCTGTGCTGCATGAGAGCTTCTTACGGTTCCTGTCAGGAGTCGCTGCTCAGTTTGCCTTCAGCTTGTGGTGTTCTGCTTTCTGCTGAGCTCTCAGTGATCTGGATCTTTTGTTTCCACGCTGCATTCCTTGTTTTTTGATCACCGTTCTGTCTGTAATTTAGTACTTTTTGGGAAAGTTTTGTGGCCATTTCAAACTGCCTCTGTGGGTTCCTGATAATCCAGGTTGCAGTGAATGTTGAAGGGAACGGAGGGACTTCCTGCAGGTTGTTTCTGCGCTGTAGACGAGACAAACTGAGGACGTGAACCTGCAGGAAACAAACTCCACTGATCTGCTCTGTTCAGCACTCTTTTCCGAATGATTCGGACGAGGCTCTGAATTCTGAGAGGAAGAGTTAACGTTTCAGTCTCAATGTTTTTCCTGAGAGGTGGATGTTAATTATTCTCCACTTTTGACCCTAACGCTGTCCTGTAGACCTCTTGATGCTGCAGCTGAGGCTCCTCGGTTCAGTTGAATCAGCATTTATTTTAAATGTCAACGTCATCGGAGTTGGAGCTGTGAAGTCTGACCCTGTGACGAGGGGGCGTTTCCCATGGCAACGGTCGACAGACAGTTGCGGGCGGCGTTGCTATGAGACGTGCTGCTTGCTGTGTCTGGTGTGGCTCTGATTGGATGCTGTGATAGGCTTGTTTATCTTACAAACAATCATGCAGATGTTTTGTCACCGAGGCCACAGAGCGCAGCTGAAATACTGCAGCTGTGTCCAGACAGAACACCGCGAGCTCCACGGCACCGTGATCACATGCAAAATCAAAGGAAGTATAATTTAAATAGTAAATATTCAAACGGCCTCCTGACTAACTCGGCAGTGTGAAGTGAGGCTGGTCTTTTCTAAACGTGCAGTTTTTTGACTGGAGTTTGGTGAAATGAAGCGATGAGCCTCAGCTGCAGCTGACGGTGTGACATCACCTCCATGGTGTTGATGTGATGGACAGAGACGAGCAGTGACGGCGGGGACACACTGAGACCACGGGGACAGAATGTAAGTTCACAGTGAACAGGATCTTTATGTACTGTACATACTGACCAGATTTAAAATGTGACCCAGCGCTCTGACTTACAGGCTGTTATTAATGTGTAACTTTCCTTTTGGAACATGTTTTGTATTATTTGCACTACAAAATAAACTTGAAGTGAAAAAAGGTCTCTGATTCCTCCTGTCTATCTTCACTTCCATCTTTTTTCTGTCGTTCCTCCCTTGTCCTCTCCCTCCATCTTCACCTCTCCTGTTTTCAACTTTTTTCTTTTCTTCTTCCTCCATCTTTTTTCCTCCTCCATCTGTATTTTTACTTATTTCTCCATCATTTCTTTGCTCATCCTTACCTTTATACAGTTTATACTTTTTTCCTCTTCTGAGGTCATAATACTTCTGCGCCTTTATGTAGTAAAAAAAAAAATTTTTTTAATATTTTTACATTGTTCGGGTGGTGGCGATTGTTTTCATTTGAAGGATTTTAGAGGTTTAAAGATGTGAAAATGTTGAATACTTCCTATGAAAATCAGCAAAGATGACAGAAATGTAAAAAAATAATAACCCAATTTTATGGAACAGAAATAATGTTTTTAATGTCCCTTAATTCATTTGTGACCCCTTGCTGATTTATTCCGGGACTCCACATGGACCCCCCGAAAAGTTACCAACCAGTGTCCTAAATAAGACGTTTTCAGATGAAGATATTTTGTTTAATTCAAAGAGATCATGAGTTTATTTTAATGATTTGTTTTTCATGAAATGAAAAATAGTCAAACTGATGTGTTTAAAGATAACTTATGTTGATGTTGTATATATATGTATATATATATACATATATGTATATGTATATATACATATATGTATATGTATATATACGTATATGTATATATATGTATATATATGTATATGTGTATATATATATGTATATGTATATATGTGTATATGTATATGTGTATATATATGTATATATGTATGTGTATATATGTATATACATATATACATATATATGTATATATATACATATATACACATGTATATATATACATATATATATATATATATATATTTATATGTATGTATGTATGTATGTATACATACACACTATATTCAACATAAGGTTGTCAGTAAGCTCCCAAGCTGCTTCCCTCCTTTGGATGTGGTATTATTAATGTCTGTCTATCTATCTATCTATCTATCTATCTATCTATCTACATAAACATATTTATGGAAGACAGACACTGCATTTGTACATTAACTCAAAAAATGAATGTACTCCGCTAAATACTCCACTGAGTATGCAGAATATGTGACTAACTACATATAAATGTAACATTATTTTAAAGATGCCTCGCTTATCTTCAAACGTTTTAAAGATAAAATAACTCTGTATGTTGAGCCTGCAGCATCTGACAGACCTGAGCAGGTGTCACTGAGGGAGTGTGTGGGGGGGACACGCGCAGGGCAGCACGTGGCAGCAGTGAGAAGCACACCTTGGACTCACTTTGATTATGAAACACCGCAGCAGTGTGCACGTGGTGCTGCAACACGCTCCCTGAGCTTCGCGACGCTCCCTGCCCGCAGGTTTCACGCGAACAGGACGACGAGCCACTGTCGACGGTCCCTTGACTTTCTGATGAAATCTCAAACTGAAACGTAGACGGACAGACGGAAGCGACGCGGCGGTTAAAATTAGACTTCAGAGGTGAAATAGAAGCTTTACTAACGCTGGCGGTGGTGAAAACAGTCTCAACTGGACCCCGAAGCCAACAAATGTGTTTTTGGAGAGAATAATTTGAATGCAACGTTACCGTCGCTCCCCGGTTAAATAACCGCTAAGCTAGCTGCTCCTGCTAAGCTACCGTGTTAGCATCACTGGCTGTCGTTGGAAGCAGAGGGAGACCTCCAGCCGCCGCCTTTTCACGGAGACAACGAGCAGAGAAAATGGCCTTTCTGTCCTTTTCAGACCTGGATGTGTCCTCGTACTACGATTCAAGCGTGTTTCGTCTTTGTTTGTGCTCCAGCTCCGCCACCGTCTTCACCAAGTTGTCCACAAGAAAGAAGTCTAACCACCACTCTCAGCAAGGCGTCAGCGCCGCGGAGCGCGTCGGTGTCACGAACAATATTTCCTGGGTTCCCTCCGGCTGTGAGGATCGGTCTGTGTGGTAAGGAGTAAAGACAATGTTTCAGTGAAAACACTCGACGTGTATAAATGGACTAAAGAAGTGCTGCTGCTAAGCTGCACCGGAGGCGCAGCCTCAGAGACAGTTACCCTTTGACAGCTGTCAGATTAGCCGCTAAGTCAGAGAACCAGGAACCGCCGAGTGATTCCTGCTGCTCAGGAATGTCTCTGCGTTTTTAGTTTACACGTCTGACTTGAAGGAAATGTTCAAAAGTATGAGCGGTGGAGAACATTTATCCGGCGGCCAGAGCTCGTCTTCTCCGACCGGGCGTGGAGTCCCCTCTCCCGGGCTTGACAGCCAGGAAAGCTCGTGGATCGGCCTGCTGTCCCTGGTGTCCAGGCCTGCGATGTCATTTCTGCAAAAATATCTCCCGGGGAGACCCCGAACCCCGGCCCTTTCTGATAAACAAGCTGGTTGGCTCAACGAGGATTTAAAAAGCAGCTTTGCTAATGAAGAAAGTGAGTTTTTAAGACAGTTGGACGACATACTGCCGCTAACGCAGCACCCGGCTCCCCAGCTGGCCTACGTGCAGTGTCGGCACGACGGATCCGCCGGCCTGCTGGAGCCGAAAGGCGGCAGCACTGTGCCGTGGCTGACCGCTGATTCTCTCCGGGAAATAGGGATTGAAAGCGCAGAAGAAATGGACTTAAATCTCTGCCAGCAAGCTCAGATTGGATATTTCTCTTCTACCAGGACTTTTCTCAGTCATGGTCGCTTCAGCTCGATGTCATCTCAGGAAATAAACTCCGCAGGGGGGGCGGACTGGGCGCCAGAGCTGATGAGTTCCTCCGTGAAGAGCAGCTGGGGTAAAAGCAGGATGTGGTGGGGCAACTTTTGGGGAGGCGAGGAGAGTTCACAGAAAAGGCTCTTGTCAGATTTGTCCTGGTCTGAGGAGGGGGCCCTGACAGGCTGGCTTTGTCCACAACAACCGGTTTCTCACACAAAAGCCCCTGCTGCCGAAACAACCGATGTGTTTGTCCAGAGCGGCAGAGGGAGATGGATGCCGGGAGAAAACACTGGACCGTCTGACCACAAAGAGGAGCCGGCCAACAATGGAGGCCTTCAAACAGTCCAGAACAGAGAGGGGTCCATGCCAGACCACCGGCTCAGCGTCGGTAACCACCTGAGCAGTTCAAAAGCTGCCACTGCCTGCAGTGAGGGGGCACTTCTGACCCCAGATCAGGACAATGGTTACTCCAGTCTGGAGGAAGAGCACGTCCAGATGTGCCAGCTGTTCATGGTGAAAGCCCCGAGTGAAGAGCAGCCGCGGCCAGAGACCGAATCCACTGAAACCTGTGACGCTGTCACAACAGACATGGAGGAAGAGGCTTCTGAGGAGGGAGCGTCTACATCAGGAAAGGTAGATGACGAAGAGGGCATGCAGGAAGATGAGGAAGAACAGGAAGTAGCCCTTCAGGAGGAGTCCGCAGAGGCGACAGTACTCACCACCCCCCAGTGTCCGAATAAAGCCATTGCCTTCATCATGGGCTGCCCCTGCAGTGATGATGACAGCAGCCAATCAGACGGGGAGTCCAGTGACGAGGACGATGATGGTTTTGACAGTGAGGGCTTTTCTGATCTGTCCAGCTCGACCGATGAAGAGGATGATGACGACGAAGACTCGGACAGCGAGGCAGACTCTGAGGCGGAACGCCTGTGGAGCTCATTGTGCCAAAGTCTGGACCCATACAACCCCCAAAACTTCACAGCCCGGCTACACACCAGCAGCACCCCACCCAAGACCATCCCCACCTCCACACCTCCGTCCTCCACTCAGTCCACCCCCGCCTCCTCCCCTGACCTCACCCCTTTGTCCCTCTCCTCCCCTCACCTCAGCTCCACCCCTCCCTCAGGCCACGATGTTTGGGATGACTCCACCTCAGCCAGCGAGGTGGACGAAGCGGAAAGTCTCCGCCTGTGGAGCTCCTTCAGCTGCTCCTCGGACCCTTACAGTCCATTTAACTTCCAGGCCCCGCTCAGGACTCGAGAGCCCGTCAAGTCGGGGCCCCGGGCCAAGACCAGGAAGGCCTCCCAGACTACCCCTCGCTCTCCCTGCCGTGCCCCAGCATCTCCACCTAAGTACAGGAAGGAGGAGGCTGAGGAGAGGCTGGACAGCGGCTTCTCTGAACCCTCCACCTCCTCCAGCACACAGAGCTGCAGCAGAGCCAAGAAGGTCAGTTTGTTTTTTATGAGTTTATCTTTGATTGGTCTGATCAGCAGTCAGCTGAGTCTGCTTCACTGAAACTGCTCCACATCAGTGACTTCAACACAAGCTGATTGTTAGTCAGGACTCATGTTAGAACAGCAGGGGGCGCTGAACCCCACTGAGTGAGGATGAAACCTGTCTAAAAGGCAAACAGTAGAATTCAGTGGCTCTTTGCTCTCATAGTGATCTTATTATTCACGTCTTTGTGCACTTTCAGTCAGTTGGTGGCATCAGCAGAAGATTAAAAGGAAAGAAAATATTAATGTTGCACAAAGTTTATTTTTTCCTCTGATGTTATCATAAAGTGCTGAATGTGTTCACCTCTTCAGGCCTGTTAAGATCCTTTGAATTTAACAACCTTTAACAAAGAAATGTGAGACTGGAGAAACTGACACCAGAGAGTTTCTCATAAATTACATCATATGAGTTATTGATTGTCACAGTAGTTGGTTAATAAGACTAATTATTTCACACTAAGGACAGAAGCTGTGAATTAGCTCAAAGATCTTCATCATCAGGTAGAAGTCATTTCCGTCACGTTACAAACACATCTTAAAAACAATCATTGCTTCTTTGAATGTTTCCTGCTTTCAAAGCAGCGTTTTTTTGTGCTGTTTCTCCTACATGAGCCTGACACACAACAAAAATACTCTTCATTTATTTTGATCGCTAGCAGTAGTCTTTAAAAGGAAGAAAACAAATGTACAGTGCAACAAAAAGACATTTTTCCATCAACACATCACTGAATATGTGACATCACAAGGCGAGAAAGCTGCTTTTGTGTCTGAAACGAGCTCTGATGTTGAAACGTGTCAGTTATACAACAGAAACCAAACAGGAGCGGTTGTGACATGTTAAAGTACATTTGAACAGTCTGATAGTTTCTTTTCAGTTCGTGTCGAAGTCATTTATTCTGAACGTGGAGTTCACCGTCTGTCCCTCTCGTCTCTGTGGGGTTTCTGCTTCCAGCTGTCTGGATTTAGATCTTCTCATTTTACTGCAGCTGTTCATGTGATGAAACATGTTGACTTGAACTGAAACTCAGACCAGACTGTCACATTAGAACAGGGGCCCCGGGACCCTCAGACCCAGTTTACACTCATGTTAATGACTACCAGGACACGTGGTGACGGGGTCGTTCTGAGAAGTGTGGTCTGGGATACATGTGACCACATGTCTTTTGTAGACGGACGCGTCTCAGACAAGGACAAAACGGGGACATACTTCATCAATGCAGGACGCGGTGGTTGTTTGACAGCATCCTGCCAATCTTAATGTTGGGATTAATCGTGCTTGTGTCTGGGTTCTCAAACAGTTTTTAATTTGCTAAGCAAAAAACAGCTCTGGTGACAGACTGTAATGACTTTGACCTTTGACCTGTAGTGGAAGTGATGAAGGCACTAATGAAACTAAACATGAGTGGTCAGCGGGACACCTTGAAGACAGGTGATTTGTCTCGACTGTCCACTTGTGTTTGATCACCCAAACTTATTTTAAGACCACGTGTAAACGGGACTGTGATCCTGGTGTTGACCTGTAGAGTGTTTAAGCTTCATTCGGAGTGTTTTTAATACAACACAAGAGGAAAATCAAGTGACCAGCGCTCTATTGGCCTGCTGCGTACTGTTTTCCACAGCAGGATGCAGTATGAAACTGTTGAATGGATGTGTTTTGCAGGCTTGGCTGGTTTCAAACAGTAACACGGCTAACGTCAAACCACCACGACTGCAGCTTCACCCTTTGATCTAAGCAAGAGAAATTATAAATGTGGATTTTCACGATTTTCTGAAAGATTTTCTGTTGCTTTGGAAACGTAAAGTTATTCCTTCTCTGATGACAGAATAACCGCTTTATTAAGATTAAAACTCTGTCAGTGGGGGTCCTGGCTTTCCTCTGTGTGACGGTCTCAGCAGGTCTGAGAGCAGGACTGACTGTCTGGTTAGCTCGCTGCGCCCACAGGAGCTAATGCAGTTAATATATGAAGTATATGTCATTATTTGAGTCGTCCTTTTCTTCTCTGATATTCATTTTGGTCAACGAGTGAAGTAACAAGTCCCGTCCTGCTCACACGGTTTAGTTGCCGAGGAGATAAATATCAGCCAATCAGAGCTGATCCCTGCCCCGACGCCCCTGTACCACACCTTTACGCTGTGAGCGCAGAGCGTACTGCAGCTCAGTCTTCTGCCTCAGGTTACCTGTCATAAGATGTGAATGAGCCGAACTAACTGACTCGAGATTAAACATGTTTATAAAGCTGATCAGAGATCAGAGTCAAGGCTGCTGTAAAACCTTTGAAACAGACCGTAGACGTCGAGCACAGATCAGTTCACAGACCACACTGATGTTCATGATGTGTAGAGAATAAGAGAGAACAGAAGACGTCACGTTGTAGCTGCAGCTCGACTCTGCTGAACTCGTACAGTGAACTTTACCAGCAGCACTGACACAGGACTCTTCTTCCTCCTGTCAGGTTCGTTTCTGTGACGACGTGGAGGAGTTCTTCGCCAGCTGTGGCGAGGAGGAGGAGGATCGCCGGGGCCCCTGGGAGGAGCTGGCCCGAGACCGCTGCAGATTCCTGCGACGCTGCCAGGAAGTAGAGCAGAGCATCGCCTACTGCCTGCAACCGCAGCACCGCAGCCTGGTGTACCAGCGCCTCGCCGTCCTCTGCGTCCAGGACTCCTGAGGACCATCCACATGTCCTCTGCGTCCAGGACTCCTGAGGACTCAGTTGACTAATAGATTAATGATTCAGGGCCGCTTCATAACAGACTCATTCAGAAAAACAAAAAAAAAAAATGGTGTTTGAAGGGCTTGACTCGTGGCTTCACTGTGAGGAGAAACCTGTCTGCGGAGGAGTCGTCACTGTGTTCTGGTTGAAAGGTCTAAAAAGGTTTCAGAGTTCACCTCAGTTGGTTCCTCTCATGTGATCGTTTCATGTTTGCAGTTTTTGTGTTGATGTTTGCGTCTCAGATACAGAATCAAGCTGCTGTTCTCCTCAGAAACATCAGAGTAGATCTCTAAAGGGAGAAGTTTTTCATGTAAAATACACAATTCTTTCATGTCATTTTTTTATTGTTAATTCATCTATGCAATAATTTGGCATTCAGATAATCATTTTTCTGTCAAACAGTCAGAGAACATCCAGAGACACTGATGAGAGGCAGCACTTTGTTTTCATGATCCATTAACCTGCACATCAGTCCTTCATTTAGTCCTGAAGCTCGGACTGAGACCAGCAGCTGGAACCAGTCTGGTCTGATTAAAAATCACCTAAAACCCTTCAGGACTGATTCAAAAAGTTGATTAATTGTCTGCTGAGCGATGAATCGACTACAGCAAACATGAAAACAGCTGTCTCTGATGGACACTGCAGCTTCTTTCTGTGAGACGGATGTAGAGTCAAACCAGCGGACAGAACCAGATGGAAGCGGTTTAATGTTCAGTATTTGTTTGCTTTCAGTTTTCTCTTTAAAGCCAAAGATCGCTCATGTGTGACAGACAGGAGCTCAACTTCAAGTGTTTCCATCCAGTTCATTTGCATTCATGTAGAAAACGTTGCTCAGACTCTCACGTGTTTCTTCTTCTGCTGCTGCAAACGGCGTCACTCCTTCCTGAAGAAGAGGAAGAGGAAGAAGAAGGCGGTTTGAAGCTTAGACCTCACACCAGTTTGATGTTGTCTCAACACAAAGCAGCTGCACAGAAACTGGAGTGATGAATTGGACCGGCAGTGTTAGCCGACATGTCGGCTACCAGGAAGTGTTGATCTGATGAGGAAGACCTCTGTTACTCATCTGATTTCTTCATCATTTAAACGTTCGGCCTGTTTTCTAGAAAGAAATTCTGCTGCTAACTGAAGGAAGTCTTAGATCAGCTCGCGTCTGCCGCCGAGGCCCCGCCCTCGCTCACATTTCTGGGTATCTCATTGGTTGAATGGACTCAGGTGTGCTGTGGAGATTTGCCTGTTTGACAGAACCGTCACAGACTGTGGAGAGAATTTCTAGAAGATTCCAACCATATCTGAATAAATAGAATGTGAGAAGTAGAGCTGCTGCCTTCTGGCACCTTTGCTTGATTGATGACTTCAAAGATTGATGATTAATTGACTAATTGTTTGATCTTTCACTGAGAGAACTCATGACCTCAGTATTTCAAATCATGAAGAGGGATTTCTGAACATCTGCTCTTTGTTAAAAACAGATTTGTGATGATTTTTTATGATTTTACAGAAATGAAAAATAATGACTCGAGTTGTTTCCAGAGTTACTTTGAACGTTCAGTGTTCACATTAAAGTGTCGTCGTGGTTCGACTCTGAAGAGAAACACATTCGTTTATTCTCTCAGTTAATAAAATGTCAGAACGCCAAAGAGAGAGAGAGAGTGGGCGTGACCTGAACCCGAGTTTGACCAATAACAACAGACAGGAAGTTCAAACAGTGAGACGCTCCGTCGTGTCGTCTCCAGACGGACCGACGGGGGTTTGGTGGTTCTGGTCTCACAGTGTTCGCTGAACTCGGCCGTCTGTCAGCTGGTGATTTGGTGACTTTAAAAATGAGGGAACGCCACATTTGAATAAAACATGTTTCTGTTATTTTAGTCTAAGATGCTTTTTATTTTTCTAACGCATCGTTTGTCTGGTGGGCAACTCTTCTGTTTAATCAACACAACTAAATATGGCAATTAAATACTGAATATTTAATAATCACACTCGGTGTCTTTTGCTTCTTCTCTCCACAGAAACCTGTTTTCACTGATCGTCAAGGCCTTGAACCTGTGAATCCAGGTCCTTGAAATGTCTGAAATCCAGTTTAAAAATAAGAACAAAGAAAAAACGTGAAATGGTTTCAGTGTGAAGAAAACATCGTTCAGCTGATGTTGCTTTGCTGCTTTGTGACACTCACAGTGAGCTGCGGTGGCCACCTACAGGACAGGACCGGTACTGCAGCTGTGCTGGTGTCGCCACAGCGCCGCCTGCAGCCAACCAGTGTCACTGCAGTGTTTTTAGCTTTTAACCACGTTAGCAGCAACATCTCAACAGCTGTCGGATGATTGTGGTGAAATGTGGTTCAGACATGTTCAAAACAATGTCCAAACAAACACCTGGAGAATTAATGACCATCAGCCTCAGCTGGACTGTGGACCCGTCTCACATTCCGTACTACACACTACATACTCAACATGTGTACTATTGCTCAACATATTTATAGTATTAGCATGTATCTTTTCAAATGTACCGCTCAGCGTGGAAGTGATGTGCGCGCAGCTTTCCGAGAGCCTCCTTGGAGACGTGTCACCATAGTAACCTGTGCCAACCATCTTCACCTCTCCTGTCTCCAACACTAATCACAAATATAACGATGAGCGAGCGAGCCGCAGACGAACTCGTGGATCTCTGCCGTCTTCCTCGCCAAATAATTCTTAAATTAGTGGAAAAGGTAAGTAACCAACATCATTCAAACAGTTTGAAAGACAAATATTCGTAGTATTGATGAGCTGCGAGGTCAGCGGCTCTTTTATCGCTGCTCTTTAACGCTCTGGTTGGGGGTTAGCGTCACACACACACACACACAGAGGAAGTACAGCTTCAGCTTTTTATTCTTCAGGTTGTTGAAGCAGCAACAAGACAACAGTGTCTTAACATTAAAAAGACAATATTTTTAAACCAAGTACTCGAGTACTTTAACTCCAGTAAAACTATGACCGAACAACTTTCATTTAAATTGAAGTAATGAAGTAATATTTGACCACAAGTATTTATGCTTTAACTCAAGTAATGTACTCAAGTTGTGTACTTTCTCCACCACTGCTGCTAATTAGCTAATGTTAGCATGTTTTTACTCTAAACCCAGATGCTGAACAACATAAACGTCAGCATGTTGGCATTGTTCCTGTGAGCATGTTAGCATGCTGATGTTAGCATTTAGCTAAAAGCCCCCCAGCGCTGCGGGCGGGCCTGCAGACCCTGGTTTCATGCTTTTACAGGGGAGTCTTGTGCAGTTTGAGATGTGACACAGCTCACTGATGACAGGACGGCATACTGGACTCTGATCAGCTCACCTGCACGAAACTTCCTCAGGTGTTCATGGCTGAAATGAATGAACATTGAAAACATAGAGAGACTGTTCCAAAGTTTCTCAGGTGAAAGCTCTGGAAGAAGTAGACATAAAAAGCAGTAAGTGGACGTTTTTCAGTCAAGATCAAGACTACTTTCAGTTCAGTTTGTTCTGTCGTGGTCATCAGACTCTGAAACTTTGATAGAAACGTAGAGAAACAGTCTGTGAAGCACCAGTGAAATATGATGAACTGTCTTCAGTTCTGCCTCAGGCTCCGACAGGAAGTTGAAGGCGGTGTTCTCAAAGGTGAAACCATGACCTTTAACACGTGACTCCCTCTGACCCTCCTCCACAGTCCGGTCCAGGAGACGAGGTGTTGAGTCCGCTGTCCTCCAGCTCCACCAGGCCTTGCAGGTATTTGATGTACCTGATGGCGGCCCTCAGTGTCTCCACCTTACTGAGCCGCTTGTCGGTGCTCTGACCCGGCAGGTGGTCCCTCAGTTTGGCGTAACCCTGGTTCACGCATCTCACCCTCTGACGCTCTCGCTCGTTACGTTTCTGGATGAACGCCGGCTCGAAGGGACACTCGTACACGCTGAAGTGTCCGTGGTGGTGAAAGGGGGCCAGGTAGGGCAGGATCCTGGGGCCGGGGCCCCTCAGAGGGCCCTTGTAGGGGTCCATGCTGGAGGGGTAGAGGAAGAAGGGGACAGAGCCGGACAGAGAGTGCTGAGAGGTGCTGCGATCCTCACGGTGAGCAGCAGGGGGAGACAAACTGAAGCTCAGGTAAGATGATGAAGAGAAGGTGGAGCTCATCATGTGACCCGTACCTGAAACCGACTGACGAAGAACACACCTGTAGAAGCAGCAGAGACCTCAGTGAAGGTTCATCGTCAGACCCTCAGAGTCCTGCAGGGACACAAACAGACACAGAGTCAGTCTAAAGAAGAAAACTACTGGTTCAGCTTCCTTCAGTACCAGAAAGTAACTGAGTACATTTACTCTCTACTGCATGAAGCGGATAATACTGCTGTACTTTTACTGCATGAAGCTGACAATACTGCTGTACTTTTACTGTATGAAGCTGACAATGCTGCTGTACTATTACTGCATGAAGCTGACAATACTGCTGTACTTTTACTGCATGAAGCTGACAATACTGCTGTACTATTACTGCATGAAGCTGACAATACTGCTGTACTTTTACTGCATGAAGCTGACAATGCTGCTGTACTTTTACTGCATGAAGCTGACAATACTGCTGTACTATTACTGCATGAAGCTGACAATGCTGCTGTACTATTACTGCATGAAGCTGACAATACTGCTGTACGTTTACTGCATGAAGCTGACAATGCTGCTGTACTATTACTGCATGAAGCTGACAATACTGCTGTACTTTTACTGCATGAAGCTGACAATACTGCTGTACTATTACTGCATGAAGCTGACAGTACTGCTGTACTATTACTGCATGAAGCTGACAATACTGCTGTACTATTACTGCATGAAGCTGACAATACTGCTGTACTTTTAATGCATGAAGCTGACAATATTGCAGTACTTTTACTGCATGAAGCTGACAATGCTGCTGTACTATTACTGCATGAAGCTGACAATACTGCTGTACTTTTAATGCATGAAGCTGACAATACTGCTGGACTATTACTGCATGAAGCTAATAATACTACTGTACTTTTACTGCATGAAGCTGATAATACTTCTGTACTTTTACTGCACAATGCTGGCAATACTGCTGTACTATTACTGCATGAAGGTGACAATACTGCTGTACTTTTAATGCATGAAGCTGATAATACTACTGTACTTCTACTGCATGACGCTGACAATGCTGCTGTACTATTACTGCATGAAGGTGACAATACCACTGTACTTCTACTGCATCAAGCTGACAATACTGTTGTACTTTTACTGCATGAAGGTGACAATACTGCTGTGCTTTTACTGCATGAAGGTGAAAATACTACTGTACTTTTACTGCATGAAGCTGATAATACTACTGTACTTTTACTGCATGAAGCTGATAATACTACTGTACTTTTACTGCATGAAGCTGATAATACTGCTGTACTGCTGCGGCAGTAAATGATCCAGTACAGAGCAAATACAAAGAGGCTCACAGAGATGTTGTGACTGACTAGCATTAGCATGTTCCCAGCTGGCTAGCATGTTAGCAGTTACCTCTGACCTCTGATCAAGCAAACTCCATTCTCTGATGAAGTGTGTGATGCGTGGTTGAAAGCTCTGGGAGAAGCTGGCAGGGAGACCTTTGAGTTTCCAGTCAACACTGAACCTGAACCAGTAAAAACTGCTGCTTTGAACAGTTTGTTCTTTCAGCTGAATCACAAACTTCACGTGATTTTATCTTTCATTTATTGAGTCAGTGATTTAGAAATAAGAACAGATGTGGAAGAAGTACTCTGATCTTGAAGTAAAAGTACTAATGACACAGTGTACAAATACTCTTGTCCTGCATTGAAAATCTTACTGAAGTAAAAGTATACCGCTGATCTGGACTCTGACCTCTGAGCACACCGTGTACAAATCCACTCCCTGAAACATGATGAAGAGTAACGTGGGCTTTGTCTCACCTTCAGATGCTGCTGCTGCGTCTCCTCCCGACTGAGGCCGAACGATGAAACGCTGAAGCTTTACCTGCTTTTACTTGCCGAAGCCCCGCCCCTCCAGGTGTGTGATGGGACGCAGGTAACGAGAAACAAACACACAGCACGAATGAGCGGGACATAAGAAGGTGAAGCTGCGTCCCGGTGAGATGCTGCTCACTGATGGAAGCATTAAAGCGGCGACGGCGGCTTCCTGTTTACGCTGCGTTCAGGTTTTCGGGTCGATGTCAGACTCTGCTCTCTGGACTCGCGCTCGTCCTCGCAGTCGCTGGTGAAACATCAAAGAGCATCGACACATAAAAATGAGTGTTTGCAGTTTCCTCTTCCTAAATCCTGTATTTCCAGATGAAAGGCATCAGCGACACACACCCTTCCTGTCAGCCTCTCATCACACAACACACACTGATGACTGTTTACACACACACACACCTGTAACCTGAGCCGCTGTCTGAAGGTTACCTGCACTGATTGAGAACAAGACTTTTCTGCCTGCTCTCGACGCATTCACTGAACGTTTCACTTCAATACGTTAATAATCGTCAATAATAATTCATTTTTCATGACGCCTCCAGTAACCAGATTCATCAAAGACAGACGAACGAAGACGCTGAAGGCAGAAACTACATCCCATATTCAATCTGTCGTCACGACAACATCAGAACTGACTCATTTCCTTCTTCTCAACACACACAGCTTTAGTTTTGAGCTTTGAAGCCGTTCCTGAACGATGCTGCTCTCTGCTGATGTAACCGTGGTAACGTTGCTAAGCTGTGGTTCTTTTATAAAATGACCTGACCGTCATCACATTCATAAACAAGCATTTTATTCACGACACTGTCTTCCATGTCCTCATGTGACGAGACGATGGACGCCTACAGTTGTGGTGAGTCAGATCAGGGACAGCGTTGCTCCCATCAGAACCACAGGGACCACTGGGAACCCCAAAGAGAGACCAGTGCACTAACTGCTGTAACAGAAATGAACAGTGATCGATCCCAGCGGATCACTTCCTGCTCAGCTAAACTGAGTTCTAAGAAAACGTCTCGGGCATCAGAAATAAAACTTCAGTGTCAGGTGAAGGTGTATCAGCGTACCAGCCTGGTTACTACATGCAACGTTTCACCTGTTAGCTCTGGACGAGATGCTCCGGCAGCCTCCACCTGTTCACATCATTCAGGCCTCCTGACAGTGTGGAGTTACCTCCAGCTCTGTGTCACTGAAAGACTCATTTAGAAGCATCAGATTTTAGCAATGATCTTTAACCTTCGTGTTTTTAGTAAAATCCTTCAGCAGGTGCAAACAACGGCACACAGCCTCCAGCACCTGTATGATGTTCCAGTCGGGTTTTAGAGGGAATCATCGCACTGAAGCGGCTCAATGATCTGAAGATCAGCAGCAAATCATTCCTGTACTTTCAGACCTGAATGCTGTTCATCACAGCATGCTACTAAACAACCATCGAAACCTTGTTGGCTCATCTGGACCTGGTCTTCAGTGGGTCTCAGCATATTTCAGAGGAAGGGCGTTTTGTATCTTTAGGCGACTTCTCACCTGAAGAAGTAGATATTTTCTGTGGGGTTCCACAAGGATCAGTTCCTGTACATGTTCCCTCCTGGTACCATCACACAGAACCACGATATATCTGAGCATTCCTACGCTGATGATGCACAGCTGTATGACTCGCTTCCTTTAGACAGCATCAGTCCTGCAAATGAGTTCATCAGATGCTTTTGTGTCTCAAAACTGTCTTCAACTTAAAGGAAAAGCTGAACTTCTGACTGTATCCATGTCGTCATCCTTTCCTCTAAAACACCGTGAGGAGGTCAGAAACCTGGATGGTGTTGCTGATGCTTAACTTCCAGCATCATGACTCTGGAAATCAGGTCCACACGTTCATCTCCAGCAGATTACTATGACAACATGCATGGACTCCTGTTAACAGCATTTCCTGTTTTATTTTGTAGCAGTCTCCTTATGCTTCTCTGTATTTTTACTTCCTGACTGTGTTCTGTTTCCTGCCACTTTCACTTTCACCTGTTTTCAATCATCCAATCAGTGCCCAGTATTTATAGCTCTAGTGATCCAGGACCTGTTTGCCAGGTTGTCCTTGTCTTCCAGCAGATTGGAGTTCCATCCTGCTACCTGCTGGCTGTTATTTGGTAACAGCTAGCTGCTGCCTGTTAGCTGCTAGCTACTACCTGCTAGCTGTTACCTGGTACTTCCTAGTTGCTGCCTGCAAGCTGCTACCTGCTAGCTGTTGCCTGCTAGCTGCTACCTGCTAGCTGCTGCCTGCTAGCTGTTGCCTAGTACCTACAAGCTGTTACCTGGTACCTGCTAGTTGCTGCCTGCTAGCTGTTACCTGGTACCTGCTAGTTGCTGCCTGCTAGCTGCTGCCGTGTACCTGTTAGCTGCTCCCTTTTTTGGTATCACTTTGGTCAAGATTCCAAGCAACCTGAGCTAATCCTAAAAGATGAGGTGAGAACACTGCAGATCACTGATTGGTCAGAAGGAATGATCACTCAACATCCTGCACAAACATTTTGAAAAATATGTTTTAAATAGCCAAGCTGCCATCGATGGCGTTCACAGTAGTGGCAGCATCGCCGTGGTCACCCGACGCCCTCAATACTCCGCTTAGACACATTCACTTATATTTACATTATTTAAAAAAGTCTCCAGCACTAGCAAATAAATATGAAACACTTTTATTAACACACATGAGAATTAATGAGTTCATTCTTGGCTGGACGCCTCTTCAGGTGAACAGGTGGTCACTTTCTGACCTGAACTTTATCAGCCTCGCTGTGTCTTCTGTCCCGTTCAATGAGACAGACTTCAGACCTGTCAGTGAAGACAAACCTACGAGCCATGAAACACATTATTTCACTCAGATAACAGAACGAGTGACGAGAGGCCGATGTGTTTGGTTTAAATAACAGAGAGCTGTCGTCTGTATGATCAAATGTGTTCCACACATGCTCGGAGGCTGTTCGTCAGATTTATAACATAACTGAACAGGTTGTGGATGAAATAAATTGAATGTTCTTGTATCATTGGTCTTTGGAGAACATAATGTTCAATTAGTCTCGTCTGAATTACAGCCATTCACTGCAGGATATTTACACTAGTGCACTTTCTCCTCCACCTTGTTCAAATGTGACAGCTGTGGGGGCGGAGTCTTCATACCGATCAGGTGAAAGACTTCCGGGTAGGATGCACTCATGTATCCTCGCTCATGGCTCCTCGCTCCTCGATCCTCGCTCCCCAGAGCCGCAATTTGCGCTTTGGGACGGCCACCAAGATGGCGGACCACAAGTACTTCCGGTTCGGGCGAGGGTCGAGGAGCGAGGAAACGACAGTTCAGAGAAATGAGATGCACCTACAGAGAGGAAGTGATGGAGCTTCGCTGCAGCCTCAGATGACCAGATGGTGGATTTTCTCCTCCAACACGTCCTGATGTGTTCGTTTCACTGTTCATGTGGACGCCTGGCTGAAACGCTGCTTTCAATCACGTTTCCTGCTTCCTGCTGATGTCTGCCTGTGTGTGTTCCTGCTGCTCACACACACACACACACACACACACACACACACACACACACACGATGTGTATATGTGTGCGTGCAGTGTGTGTTTGTGTGGAACATCAAAGATGAAGCTCGACCTGCACAGACTTGAACGTCGTCTCTTCTGTCAGTGAAGTCAGCTTCTAAATATCTGTTTTATTTTAAAGACGTCCACATTCATGGAGTTAGAACAGCTGGAATATTAATGTTGTTGTATTTCTTATTTCTATATTTATTAATTACAAATGAAACATTAAAGAAAAAGTCAATTCTCGTATGAGAGGAGACTCTTCCTTAATGGCTGGAGTAATAACAACAATAATAATAATGAAGCTGGGAGCTAAAGATGTTTTCTGTCATGTGTTCTTTGTTGTTTGGTCCCTCTGCTGAACGTTCAGTGGACTTAAACTCAGGTTTCACTTCCTGTTTGCTCACAAGGTGGCAGCGTGGAGTCTCGGTGGAGGCAGTAAAAGTACACACAGTATCTGGTTAAAACATGTACGTATGTAGAAATACTTTGAAGAATAACTGAGGAGGATGATTTCTGTTCAAGGTGGAGTTTTCTGTGTTTTAAACGACAAACTGTCGCCTTCGAGTCTCTTCTGTCGTGACTGAAAGACAAAATGAGACATTTTGTCACATTGAAGAAAAACAAACGCTGGGATCAGCTCTTCGTCTCTTTGTTTAAAAGAAGGAACAGGCAAAGATGAAATGCAGCACATTTGATTAGATTTTATTTATTCAACCAAACTCAATGATGAAATGTGCCTTTTCCTCCTGCCGGCAGAGTAACGGCACCACCCTCACCTGTTCTACCACAATCACATCTGAACAGTAACTTTCACAGCCGAGCAAAGAGCCAGAAACCGAAATGAATGAGAGTCAGAAACAATCCCAGAACTCACCGAAAGTCATCAGATTGATACTTTACTCATTTCTAGTTGGATTATTCAGATCATTTCAGAGATTTAGAGTACTTCAGTGTTTATCTTTTAAACTGGTACAAATATTTTCTGGTTTTCTTCATATTTGAAAGCTGTTTCTCAGGTGTGTTCATGGCGTCGTGTGACCACAGTCAGATTCTGGTTCCACTTCACAGAGGAACCAAACTGATAACAGTTATTGATCTGTTCTTAGTAGAACACGTTCCATCTGGGAATAATTCAGCTTTAAATGAACAGGAGGAGCCGGGAATCGAACCCCCGACTCATCAGTGCCATCAGTGGGAATTTAGAGCATCGATAAAATAAATCAATGTGTGAAATTCATCAGTGTTTAGTATTTAAATAGAGTTCCACAAGTACAGCACTGCAGTACAACTCACTCACAGGTACATTTTCTGCTACTTTGTACTTCTGCTTGACGACAAATGTTGTACTTTTTACTGCACTACGTTTATTTAATATCTGCAGTTACTTTGCTGATTCAGATAATTAATATAGAATCAAATCAATAAAAGATGACGTATTATTACAGATGAAACTAATCAGCAGTTTATGAAGTCACATCTTCCAGCTGTAACATTAAAGACATGAACACATGAATCCAGTAACAGAACACATTACTGTGAATAATGAGTACTTTTACATTTTCATGCTGAAGTTTTTGTACTTCCTCCTCTGAATACAAGCTGAAGATACTACAACCTGCGTGTTTGATGAAGTGTTTTGATGATTTCTGCTGCTTCACGTCCTCGTCTGAAGAGACTGCGGCGTCTTCCGGTCGTTGGAGGCGTCTGAGGCTCCTCGCTGCACAGAAAGGATGAAGATTGTATTGTTGAGCTGCGTTTCACGTCGAGCTCCCATCAACGCGGATTCAACGGTCACGTATCCAGAGGTTTCAGCGTCGCCGTGGAGCCTCAGTCCAGCATCATTCACATGGAAATGTTAAGCTGCTTATTTCCATACGGCCGCACTTACAAGCGATGAAGTGCGAGAGCTGCTGGGAGCTGGAGGGAAACTGGGACACGCTCTCCCAGTCGGCGGGTCTGAATGGTTCCAGTCCTGTCTTTGTCCTGTGAGCAGCAGCTGGACTCCTCAGCCTCTGGCAGCATCTTTACCTTCAACAGCAAACCTTGTTCCTCTTCTTCACAGCAGCAGACTCACAGCTGTTACCTCACTACAAGTACTAATACCACAGAGTACAAATACTCAGATACTGCAGCTGGCATGAAAGACTTTATACACTGATGGACATCTGAATCTGGATTCATACATCTGAATCTGGATTCATACAGCTGAATCTGGATTCATACAGCTGAATCTGGATTAATACAGTTGAATCTGGATTCATACAGCTGAATCTGGATTCATACAGCTGACTCTGGATTAATACATCTGAATCTGGATTAATACAGCTGAATCTGGGTTCATACAGCTGAATCTGGATTCATACATCTGAATCTGGATTAATACATCTGAATCTGGATTCATACAGCTGAATCTGGATTAATACAGCTGAATCTGGGTTCATACAGCTGACTCTGGATTAATACATCTGAATCTGGATTAATACAGCTGAATCTGGATTAATACATCTGAATCTGGATTAATACATCATTTATTACTGATTCAAGTGAAACTCAGGTTAATTTACATCCTTAAAAATATTCCAACAACGTGAACTTGGTGACGGAGGGTTTCATTCTGCCTGTGAGAAACCTCTGAACGAGGACGTGAAGTGTGTTCAGAGCTGCACACCTTCCCGCCAGTGCTCCGATGAACCAGGTTAGACCTGAGGGGGGCGGGTCCGGCAGCCCCAAAGAAGAGCTGGGAAAACCCTGATCCCTGAGCCTGGACCTGGTCCGGGGTCATGTGATGTGAGGAAAGACTCGAGAAAGACTCAGTCCAGACTGAGGGTGTGACTTCTCCTCTGCTTAAAGAAAATATACAAATAAAAGATCAAATGTGAAACTTCTGGTAGATGAACACCTTTCTAGTTCTAGAAACGGTCGTGACGTCACGTCTTCTGACTCAGAACATGAGCAGCAGAACTCCCAGCATGCATCACTTTCAGGCAGGAAACAGACATGATGGAAAGTCCTGGTTGTTGCTTCTGATAATAACTGAAGCCACGTGAAGCACGACGGAGTCAGTTCGGCCTTCAGACTCCTCAGACTGTCGGCGGGACTCGTTTTCTCAGGTGACTGAACGGACGAGAACATTATTTCAACTCTTCAAGTTTAAAGATTTCTTTTTTTGATAGCTGGACAGAGACAGTGAAGGCAGAGGACAGATGGCGGGACATGCAGCAAAGTAAGGACTCAGCCTTGATACCTGTCAGGTGAGCCACCAGGTGAGCCACCAGGTGCCCTGAATTTAGTCATTGAACTGAGGTTTGTAGTGATGTAACTGTGGCAGTCAAACGGGACTGAAGCTGCCCCCTTTGTTTCGAGGTTCATCCTGATGATGTGACCACAGCACGCTTTAGGCTGCTCCACATTTCCTCTGCTTTCACCTGCGCTCTGCTGTTTGAAACTATGTGTTGGTTATCCTTCAGCAGCCAGGGGGGCTCTGCACCAGCAACCAGCAACTGGTCCAGAAAGAGTCCAGAATCTGGATGGCAGTGGGACTTTCAGCTAGTCTTCCAAGGACTCCAAATTAAACAAGGAAATACGATGATCCTGCAGAATGACCTGACGTCAGCAGGGTCACATGACCCGTCAGTGACCTCTGAACTGTGACTAATCTGATTTATGACACCATCAGGATCATCTACTTACATCGTCTCAACACTCAGGTGTGCTGGTCTGAGTCCAGCCCCCCCCAGCAGCCGTCCAGATGGTCCACTGAGGCTGCACCATAACGAGGAGGCGGAGCTTCAGCGGCTGCTGCCTCAGGATGAATGATGCTGAAGTCTGGAAACAAGGAGTCACTCAGAGCTCCCACAATCCTGAGAGCAGAGAGGTGCTCACACACATGCACACACACACACACACACACACACACGCACACACGCACACATGCACGCACACACGCACACACACACGCACACATGCACGCACACACACGCACACATGCACGCACACACACACACACGCACACATGCACGCACACACACGCACACATGCACGCACACACACGCACACACACACACACGCACACACACACACACACACACACACATGCACGCACACACACGCACACATGCACGCACACACACACACACGCACACACACACACACGCACACACACACACACACACACGCACACATGCACGCACCCACACGCACACACACACACACATCCACGCACGAACACAGACACACACATACACACACACATACATATATGAGAGAAAAGTCTCTGTACCATCTGTCTCTTTGTCTCGTCTTTTCCTGGACATCAGCACACATTAAATGTCCCTCTGGGGGGGGGGGGGGGCAGCTTCATGTCCCCTCTCTGTTGCTGCATCATTACAACACATTCATCCTCGTACCTAGTACATACCTTCAGTACCTTCAGTACCTTCATTTGTAGAGTACTTTGCAAAGACAACTTTCACAGTATGTCACAAAAAGACAGAACAACAAGGTAACAATACTCCGTTTAGTGCTGGTACTTTTACTACGTGAAGCTGAGAATACTTGTGTACTTTTACTGAACTAGATTATTTAAATGCAGAACTTTTCCTTGTAATGGAGTATTTGTACCTTGTTGTCGTGGTACTTGTGTAAATGGTGTAAGTACTTGCAGCACACTGGCAGCAGGGGCTGGACTGTGTGTTTGGTTAATGAGAGGAAGGCAGGAGGGGGGGGAGGAGGAGGAGGAGGTGTAGTAATCAGCAGGTGAGTATAAACACACTGAAATTCTCATGAGGTCTGCTTGATGTGGACGAGAGACGTCCCACTCATGTCCCCCGGCTCGGCGGAGCCTCTGATCTGATCCTGCAGGTTGAAAGGCTCTCTGTGGACAGGGGAGGGTGGGGGAGCTGGGGGAGGTGGGGGGAGCTGACTATTGACTGGAGGGTGTGTGTGAGTAGGATCCCAACCTCTTTTCCCACACTCTGTTTCCCATTTATTACACACTCTCCTTAAAGGCTGGAGGAGGAGGAGAGGAGGAGGAGGAGGAGGAGGAGGTGTCACACAATAGAAGTGTGCCTTCTCTGTATTATCTCTGGATAATTGTGTTTCATTGACAGTTTATTTTCCCTCCAGCTCTCTGCAGCTCAGACGAAGACGTTCTGAGTGGAAGTGAAGCAGAAAATATTCACAGTCATTTTATCTTTAAATACATTTACTCCAAGTATCAAAAGTAAAAGTACTTGTGCAGCTCGATGTCCTCAGTTAGTGTTTTTATATGTGCATTATGTGGTTATTAATACTCCATCTTTAACATGAGAGCATCATTTTAATGTTGAAGCTCGATGTCTATAACAATGATTCGTGTTATTTTTCACCCACAAAGTGAAAATACCCAAGTAAAGTACAAGTGCCTCAGATGTGTACAAGAGTACTTTATTGTTACTTTGCACCACAAATGATTTTGTTATAAAACTGCAGCCAAATTTCCAGAAAAATGATTTCTAAAGCAAATAGTTACTGCTCGTATTCATTTAGAATTTAAAGTTTTACTCATCGAACGTTTATATGAAAAACAGGCTTCGATGCAGCATCTCAGGTGACGTCATGTGCAGACAGCATGTGAACTGATCTGGTGTCAGCGCTGTGTGAATGTGTCTTATCTTTATGTGTTTAGTGGCCCTCATCAGAGCTGCCGTGTCAGCCGCTGCACACCTGCAGACGGCAGGAAGGTTCCCAGGTAATAAAAGCGGAAGCGGCCGCTTGTGTCGGCCGCGCGCCTTCGCGTCTCTGCGGCGGCGCTCCCTCCACTGAGGCCGCGAGGCCGGTTAACCATGAGATCATCGATGCCTCTCTCCTATTGT
Source organism: Chelmon rostratus (assembly GCF_017976325.1). Classification (NCBI taxonomy): domain Eukaryota; kingdom Metazoa; phylum Chordata; class Actinopteri; order Chaetodontiformes; family Chaetodontidae; genus Chelmon; species Chelmon rostratus. The sequence goes on from NC_055659.1 coordinate 466,933, forward strand.
TGTGTGGGCCTCGCCCACCGGCCTCAGAGTGTGGGAAAGCTAATCCTGCCTGGGACTCATGGCTTTGTAATGCTAATGAGGGCCTATAAATACAGGAGAGGGCTCCTCGGCCCGTCACAGCTCACTCTGCTCCGCCACAGAAACTCTGCGCTCCACCAGAATGGCTCCAACCAACACCGGAGACTGTCCCGTCTCAATGCTGTCCAGCAAAGACAGACACAAAGTAAGTCCTGCTTCTCATTCAGTCTGATGACTCTTTCCGTTCTCTGTGGCTCCACCTCACTGAATGTCGTCCTGACGAGCTTCCTCTTGTGTTCTCCAGCTGAGGAAACCGGCCGTGGAGAAGATGCGCAGAGACCGCATCAACAGCTGCATCGAGCAGCTCAAGATCCTGCTGGAGAAGGAGTTCCACAAACAGGATCCCAACGGCAAGCTGGAGAAGGCCGACGTGCTGGAGATGACGGTGGTGTTCCTGAAGCAGCGGCTGCGGCCCCCGAGCCCGGCCGCCCACGCGGCTCACGGCGACGGCTACTCCCACTGCTGGAAGGAGACGCTGCGCTTCCTGTCCGCCGCCTCTCTGAAGGAAGCCACGCTGCCCGACCTCCGGCACCTCTGCGCCGGCCCCGCGCCGGCCCCCTCCTCCCACGTCCACATCCAGGCCGCAGTGAAGCAGCCGCCCGGCGCTCACAGAGCCGTGTGGAGGCCGTGGTAGAAGCTCCGCGGTGTGGATCACGCTGACCGTCAGACCTGGACTCATGTTGAGTCCTGTGACTGTTCGACTCCTGTGGAGTCCACGTAGATCGACTCTCATACTGAACCAATGTGCTGCACAGAGCAGAGGAGACTCCGCCATGTTTCTTCTTCATGAGGAGAGACGACTTGTTTGACTCGTCACCTTTTATAAAGGAAAACTATCAGAGAGATTTGATTCTGTGACATCGAGTCTCCATATTTACCTGCTGATGTTTGAATAAAGTCATTTCATATCTTTCAGCCTCTTCTCTTGCTGCTCTGCATCTTTATTCCAGATGTTTCACACACAGATCATCGATACACCACAGAACAGGAGACCCTCATCATCATTCACTGTTCAGTGCTGATGATGAAGGTCAACAGATCATTTAGGTAGGTCAGATTGTTACAATAAGAGATGATGATGAGTCACTCTGTTCTTTATTGAAGTGTGTTGTCTAAGACATCTCTCTGCAGTGTGCCGCTGCCTCGGAACGTTTCTTCAGTCTGAATCTGATGTTTCATACACACAGGTACTCTGTGCATATATAGACATATGTACACTAGATTAGACTTTATTAATCTCACAATGGAGAAATTCACTCTTACAGAAGCTCTGCAAAACACAGGGGGGGGGGGGGGGGTGCAAACAGCAAATGGAGGTGTAAATAAGAACAAACGGAGCAGGCATGTATATGTGCACATAGACACACGTACACTGTGCATGCATACAGACAGCGTGGAAGCGGCTGCATGCCACCACATGTGCAGCCTCCACCTGCAGGGGCCGTGCTGGGCGAGGGTCCACTCTGCGTGCTGAGCCCCCGGGCGGCGCTGAGTGGAGGACTCTGTCAGATCTGGTCTCATCAAACAGCTGCTGAGCTGACGGCTGCCTGGCTGCGGGGCTCGTCTCCCCTGTGTGGAGTCTGCCTCTGTGCTGCTTTCCCACACTCCTCAGGACAAAGGAAGTGTGCCGCGTTAGATTATCTCACCCCCCCCCCCCACCACCACCACCACCGCCAGGGTGAGAAACCTCCTGACCTGGCTGCTGTCTGCCCCCCTTCCCCTGCTCACTAATCTGCCTGCAGATCTGGAGGGAAATGTCGGCTCACAAGGCTTCTGCTCATACTGATGTACAACGATCGAGTACTTGTACCTCTCCCTCTACTGCACAACACCTCAGAGAAATACTGTTTTACTCCAGTTCATGTATCTTTACTTTAACTTTACAGATTCAGATTTGAACACACAAATGTCTGAAGAGTTTCTAAAATATGTTTGTTATAATTTAAACTCTCCAACAGTTTATACAAGAGCAGTTGAAATGATTCATCAATGACTGATCATCATCTATTGATGAGGTTTCAGTGATTGTTGATGTTTGATTTGCTGCTTTTCCTCTGAATGATCTGAATGTGTTTGTAATAATGTGGAGCTTTGGACTAAACAAACACTGTGAAGGCGTCACTTTGGCCTCATCGTCACCACATTTCTCACTATTTTCACAATGTTTCCAAACCGATCGATCGATCTCAAGTAACTGAAGTAACGATCTGATCATCTGTTCAGAGCCTCGTTTCTTCCCTCTGAAACTTTTTGCTTCCATCAGAAACAAAACAGAAAAATCCGGATCAGTTTGAAAACAGATTTATTTTAAAGACGTTTTCTTTTCCACAGGAAACAAGTTTCTTCACAGTCAATCACTTTAACAAGTAATCAGAGCAACACACAGTGTCAACGGCTCATTTAGAGCTGCAGCCTTTACAAAAGGCACGAGCACACGAACACATCACGTTACAACATGAAGACACGCCGAGAGGACATCTCTGCAACGAGACTCTGAACTCAGCAGAGAACAAAACGCTCTTCAATATGAAGAAGTTACTTTGCCTCTTTGCCTGAAAGAGAGTGAATCAGATTAAAAGCAGGAAACATCCAGAGATCCTACAGGTCTGACGGTCAGCGTGATCCACACCGCGGAGCTTCTACCACGGCCTCCACACGGCTCTGTGAGCGCCGGGCGGCTGCTTCACTGCGGCCTGGATGTGGACGTGGGAGGAGGGGGCCGGCGCGGGGCCGGCGCAGAGGTGCCGGAGGTCGGGCAGCGTGGCTTCCTTCAGAGAGGCGGCGGACAGGAAGCGCAGCGTCTCCTTCCAGCAGTGGGAGTAGCCGTCGCCGTGAGCCACGTGGGCGGCCGGGCTCGGGGGCCGCAGCCGCTGCTTCAGGAACACCACCGTCATCTCCAGCACGTCGGCCTTCTCCAGCTTGCCGTTGGGATCCTGTTTGTGGAACTCCTTCTCCAGCAGGATCTTGAGCTGCTCGATGCAGCTGTTGATGCGGTCTCTGCGCATCTTCTCCACGGCCGGTTTCCTCAGCTGGAGAACACAAGAGGAAGCTCGTCAGGACGACATTCAGTGAGCTGGAGCCACAGAGAACGGAAAGAGTCATCAGACTGAATGAGAAGCAGGACTTACTTTGTGTCTGTCTTTGCTGGACAGCATTGAGACGGGACAGTCTCCGGTGTTGGTTGGAGCCATTCTGGTGGAGCGCAGAGTTTCTGTGGCGGAGCAGAGTGAGCTGTGACGGGCCGAGGAGCCCTCTCCTGTATTTATAGGCCCTCATTAGCATTACAAAGCCATGAGTCCCAGGCAGGATTAGCTTTCCCACACTCTGAGGCCGGTGGGCGAGGCCCACACAACAATAGGAGAGAGGCATCGATGATCTCATGGTTAACCGGCCTCGCGGCCTCAGTGGAGGGAGCGCCGCCGCAGAGACGCGAAGGCGCACGACCGACACAAGCGGCCGCTTCCGCTTTTATTACCTGGGAACCTTCCTGCCGTCTGCAGGTGTGCAGCGGCCGACGCGGCGGCTCTGATGAGGGCCACTAAACACATAAAGATAAGACACATTCACACAGCGCTGACACCAGATCAGTTCACATGCTGTCTGCACATGACGTCACCTCAGAGGTCTCCGTTTGGAAGTTTTCTCATTAAACTGATGCTGACTGAAATAACATGAAGTGTTGTCGCAGCTCTGAGGGAAATGAAGAAGACAAATTGTCGTAGCACCTGTACCACTTTTTTACCTGTAGTGTCTGTAGTATCTGTAGTAGTTATTGTACTGGTGTGTGTACTCAGTAAATCAGCTGTGACAGACTCACAAAGAGGACATTGTCTCTGTGCTGTTGGTGTGTGGATCAGTCACAACAAACACAGTGAGAGAAAATACACAATCAGTGGTGAACATGAATATTCAGACATGAGCACAAATACTCTGCAGCTGTGCAGTGAGTCCAGCTGTGCAGTGAGTCCAGCTGTGCAGCTGTGCAGTGAGTCCAGCTGTGCAGCGAGTCCAGCTGTGCAGCGAGTCCAGCTGTGCAGCTGTGCAGCGAGTCCAGCTGTGCAGTGAGTCCAGCTGTGCAGCTGTGCAGTGAGTCCAGCTGTGCAGCGAGTCCAGCTGTGCAGTGGAATCATGTGATGTGATCAAATGTCTGAACTGTAAACAGTAATAAGTTGAAGTGATGAAGATCTGCTCAAACGTTTCTTTTATTTTATTTCTCGTTTGAACAAACTGCTGAGATGTTCGATGGAGCTGCAGACGAACTGAGGAACCGTCCACTGGACGAGGAGAGACCCCGTAGCTTTCATTAGTACTTCAGGTACTTCAGTCCATGTACTTATACTTCCAAGCAGCCCGTCAGTGTTCTAGCTGCAGGGAGAGCACGTGACAGCCCTGTGTGAACAGAGGAAGTGGCGCAGACTTTATGACAGGCTGCAGACTGTGGGAAGGTCTCAGGTGTTAGGAGTCCATGCACACACACACACACACACACGCACCCACACACACACACACACACCCACACACACACGCACCCACACACACACACACACACCCACACACCACACACACACACACCCACACACGCACACACACACACGCACCCACACACACACACACACCCACACACACACACACACACACACACACGCACCCACACCCACACCCACACCCACACACACACACACACACGCACACACACACCCACACACACACACACACCCACACCCACACACACACACGCACACACGCACACACACACACACACACACACACACACACGCACCCACACACACACACCCCGACTTATAAATACTGCTGGAACATGTGGACCAGAGGAGACCAGAGCTGTACCGGGACTCTGTGTGACTGAAGACTGTGAGATGGCGCCTGTGACTCAAACCAGACCTGAAGGGAAACCTGCATCAGTGGAGCACAGCAAGGTGAGACCAGAACCTGTCCTGAAGCTGCAGACCTCCTCAGACCGGATCCGTCTTTAACTCTGAACTCGTTTCCTTCTTCCTCAGCTCATGGTGGAGAAGGTGAGGAGGGACCGGATCAACCGCAGCATCAAGCGGCTAAGAGCGCTCATGAACCAGGATGGACGGAGCACCAGACAACCCCCCTCCAGGCTGGAGAAGGCCGACATCCTGGAGCTGGCCGTGGGCCTCCTGAGGCGGCGGGCTCTGGGCCGCGTCCCCCCCAGCTACTCCCAGGGCTTCTCCCAGTGTCTGCAGGAGACCCTGCGGCACCTGTCGCTCCGCGCCCCCCTGCAGCCCGCGGAGAGGGAGGAAGTCAAGCTGTTCTACGTGTTCCAGAGAGCCGCCCTGCAGCGCCACGTGTTCGGAGAGCAGGACCAACAGACTGCAGCGTGGAAACGGCCAGCACGCCGCTCCCCGGCGCGGTGTCACGGCTCTCTGTGGAGGCCGTGGTGACTCGGACTCATGTTGCTGCTTTACGTCCATGTCGTAGCTTCAGAGCGTGTTGAGGGTCACGTGCACACACGCCGTGCACGTGTGCGCACGCTGGAAACTTTGAAGTGTTCAGTTGTGCAACATTTGCACATTGTTCGACTTGTTCTCGTTTGTCTACAGTGTAGACAGACAGGTGAGCTCAGGCCTGATCCCTGCGGTACCTGCATGACGTCATTCCAGCTGTGCATTGATTGGCCTCTGGTCTGACTCCATATTAAACGGTCCTGATGCTTATTGTGGCTTCTTGTGGTCTCACACCCCGTCAGTCCAAACTGATGTCTGTCACTGAGCTTCACCTTCATCATCTTCATCTTCATCATCATCATGCAGCCTCCCTCATTGCTCTCAAAATACAGCCAAGCAGTGGAAAGTTACTCAGTACATCTACTCTAAGTAAAGTACTTAAGCATAATTTGAGGTACTTGTACTGTGACAGCTGCAGTTACTGCACAGATTCATACTTTACCTAAAAAAGACATGATGAGCTTTTAAAATACATGTACTTTAAGTACATTTAACTGATAATACTTCAGTCAGATTTTTACTGGTATTTCTTCTTTTACTTAATATGAAAATGAATATTTGCACCTTAAAGACAAAAAGACCTGAATTTCATTTATATTTGTTTACTGATAAATCAATACATGAGAAATACTTTTGTAGAGGACATCAGCTGATGTTCAAAACCAAGAGAAGAAACATCCCACTGATCCATCCATCGACCAATAAATATTATTGATACAACAGTAAAAACGGTCTGAAGTGAGACTCAAATCTTCAACAGATTCATTTACATCATTCATCTGTGAAAAGTCACAAAGTTGTTTGAGTCACATGTTCGATCTCATCTGATGCTGCTTGAACCAGTCAGCCCAGAAGCATCTGGGGGGCCTCCAGGGGCCCCTGCTGCCAAACATTGCTTTTATATCTCTCTATTTAATTCTAATAACAAAAACCAAAGCATCATAGACCTTTCGATAAAGAAACTCATCACTTCCCTTTAACAGAAAGAGTTAAAGTACAAGCTGACTGATTCTCAGCTGAATCAGTGTCAGGTTCAATCATCAGAGTCCAGTCCAGAGTCCAGTCCAGGCCTCCTCTGCTCAACACAGATTTGGTCCTTTTCTCTTCCAGACTAGGTTGAAATAATTTTAATTTTTAATCTGATGGTTTAATCTGAGTTTGGTCTCAATCACTGAATCCGGAACAAGACGATTTTTTGTTGAAATAGAACACGACAGAAATGTGTAGAATCAGCAGCAGGTCTGGTTCGTGTGTGTCGGAGCAGCAGATAAAAGACCTGTCGTCCCCGTTTTTAAACAAATGCTGCAGCAGTACGACTGCTTCCTGCAATGCATGCGATGCATCAGTGAACGACTTCTTCTTCATGTGGTCGTTGAAGGCAGAGTGGAGCCGCGTCTTCTTCTGCTGCAGGAAACACAGTGTGATCGCAGAGCCTTCCTGGGGGTGAAGAAGGACATAGTTTGGTCCTGTAGGTCTGACACCAGTGCCCCGATCTGCAGGCGTTCTCCAATCAGAGCCTTCAGCTTCTCCACCCCACTGCTGCAGGTGGAGTTTACACCTGAGACACACAAAGCCTTCTTTAATGCGCAGAAAGACCTCGTATCGAACACGTGTGTAGGAGGGTTTGTGAAATAAAAAGTCTCATCTTCATCTAAAGGAAAACTTTGACTCACCTGAACAGGTGTTCCTTCATGCTGTCCTGCAGAACCAGGTCCACATACTGAGCCATTTCCAGATGCTTCTCAAACCGATTCCTGTCTTCTTCTTGCAGGGGCACAGGACTCAGTGCAGTTCTGGACCCAGCTGGACCAGTAAACTGTAACGTGGACCCTCTGTCCCGACCTGAAGACCGTTGTGGGAACAGACGCACCTCCTTTGTGTGTGCGTGATGAAGAAGTGTGGGAAGCCGTGTGTCACCGTGGCTCCACAGACAGAGGGGAGGGTGTGTGACCGGGCTGACTGGGACACGCTCAGCCTCGTGCTGGGAGCTGTGGGAGCCCAGAGGAGGCTCACTGGAAACACACACACACAGACAGACGGAGGGAGATACACACACACACACATGCACACACACACACACACACACAGACACACACACACACACAGATAGACACACACACACACACACACACAGAGAGACAGACAGTCTGACAGACTGACAGACAGACAGTCTGACAGATAGACAGACAGACAGGCAGACAGTCTGACAGATAGACAGACAGACAGGCAGACAGAGAGACAGACAGACAGACAGTCTGACAGACAGACAGTCTGACAGACAGACAGACAGACAGTCTGACAGATAGACAGACAGACAGGCAGACAGTCTGACAGATAGACAGACAGACAGGCAGACAGAGAGACAGACAGACAGACAGTCTGACAGACAGACAGTCTGACAGACAGACAGACAGACAGACAGACAGTCTGACAGACAGACAGACAGACAGACAGACAGTCTGACAGATAGACAGACAGACAGGCAGACAGTCTGACAGATAGACAGACAGACAGGCAGACAGAGAGACAGACAGACAGACAGTCTGACAGACAGACAGTCTGACAGACAGACAGACAGTCTGACAGACAGACAGACAGACAGACAGTCTGGTCCACCAGCAGTCAGTTTGAAGGAACTTCAGGAAACTCTGGAGCTCTTAAAGGAGAAGTTAAAGGTTTGTAAAAAAGTGAAGTTTGACCAAACAGCAGAACACATGAAGGTCCAGGCAGAACACACAGAGAGGCAGGTTCAGGAGCAGTTTAAGAAGCTTCACCAGTTTCTAGGAGAGGAAGAGGAGGCCAGAGTTGCTGCACTGAGGGAGGAAGAGCAGCAGAAGATTCAGGTGATGAAGCAGAAGATGGAGGCTCTGAGCAGAGAGACAGCAGCTCTGTCAGAGACAGCCAGAGACACAGAGGAGGAGCTGAAGACGTCTCATTCCGGCTCAAGGACAAGGCTGCAGTGAGAAGAGTCCAGCAGCGCCCCCTGCTGGATGATCACAGCTGCCTCAGGAGCCAAACATCGGACCTTCAACATCTGGAACAAGGTGAAGGAGGTGGTCACTCCATCGATTCTGGACACAAGCAATTGGGTAATTTGATTACTTGTATTTAATTGCCTGTACGTAACATTAGAACCTGACGAATAAGTAAAACTTTATTTATAAAGCACTTTCTGTGAAGTATTTTCAAACTCAAGGCTACAACGTTCTTCACAGGTATAAAAAAACAAAACAATGAAAAGTAGAATTAGGATCAATATTGAAATCAAAGACCAGTGAAAAGAGGCATCAAGAAAATGTTCTGAGAATAAATAACGAGATTTAAATCACTGTATTCTGACTGCTTCACCTTCTAGAGTCTACAGAACTTTTCAAACATGTTCTTTAAATAAAATATTCTTTTCTATATTCCAGTTATTCTGCCCTGAAAGTAAGCAGGAGGAGGAAGAGCTGTGGTGAAAGTAAAGCATTTCATCTGAACAAAACTGCAGTGAAGGATCGTTAACTGTGTATAAAGCAGAGCACATAAATCTGTGCTCCACCTGAAATACTAATGCACCGTCACCAGGATCGCACAACTGAAGCAAAACACAAAAATAATGGAAAAACACCAGCACACCTCCAGATTAATTGGCAGGAAAAATACAATTCAGGAAGTAGAAATATCTTAACCAAACAATGAGGATTTTTTTTTTATGGTTGATGCAAAATCAAAATAATTCAGATATAAAGAAGAGGTTGTGAACCAACTTCCCCTCTCTTCTGTGTTGTATTGTCTTTTGTCCTTTTGTTGTACTTGTAAAAGCCCGTATGTGTCCAGCAACCATGATGTATAAACTATGTATATAGACTATAGGTTTGAATAATAAGCACACTGTGTACTGTAATGTACTGTCCTTGATAACATAATAAAGCACATCATGTTATATTATTTCATACATAATAATGTGCAGTCTATGTGATCAGATAAGACAAGACAAGACTAGATAGAAAGAAAAATAGCAAAAGAGATAGAAAAATTCAAAAAACAAAATGCAAAATAAAAGTTGACTATATATATGTACATATTATACAAATATGTAATATGGTATATAATATAAGAAAATAAAAGCACAATAATAACAATAGATATACTGCAGTAGTAATGCAGTACTATTTTTTAGCCTAGTTATATGAGTAATATTATAGAATTAAAAGATATAAGTTACTTCTAGATATGTTATTGCTTCCAACGTTACTCCCATGGTAATGATCGTAATAATACTGCTAATCAGAGACCAGGTGCAGGTGTACATATTCAAGAGATTCAAGAGAATCAAGAGATTCAAGAGTCTTTATTGTCATTGAACATGTCAATGAAATTTTCATGACAATGAAAATATACTAAGGCAATAAAATATACTAAACAATAAAATATGGAAGTGAAATATGCAAGAGAATAAAATATACAAGCAGAATAAAATATACACAGTGAAATGTACCGACAGAATAAAATATGCCAGTGGACAATAAAATATACCAATGAAAATGGAATGTGCCAATATAGTAAAAAAAAAGAATATAACTTATTTAAGTGAATGTGTGTACCTAAAAGTTAAGTACACAGATGGTGCAGGTGGAGGTGGAGGTGTAGGTGTAAATATTGTACATTATTGTACAAATATTGTACATTTAACTAGTTATTGATGAGTTATTGTTATCGATGACTTCATTAATTTGACTGTATGAGTAGATAAAGATTCTACTGAGAGGAAAGCGGGATTGACAACGAAAATTAGTGAAATGATGAATGAAAGCTGCGGAGATGTGACCCAAAGTCCAAAGTCTCCTCCTTAACCGTCATGTGCGGGCTGTGATTGGCTGAGGAGATATTACTGTTCGCTGAATGGCCAGTTGCAGACCCGCCTGTGGAAGGTTCCATTCTACAACATTAGGGGGAGTGGGGGCTTGCCGACTTGAATTTATGATTAGTACAAAATTACACATTGAGATTTCTTGTTGTTCAGTAATATCTAGAAGAATTTGTCGTTTTATTACGTTTCTGTTAAACTGAATTGTTCCAAGAATGAGCAGAAAGTTGTCATTCAAAGCTAACTTCGACCCCCAGGTCCTCGTCGGTGCAGTCTGGTTTCTTGTCAGCGGTCTAACTGCCTAAACCAGACCGATCAATACTGTCAAACCTGAGCGTCATCGGTTATTGATCGATGAAGCAGGTGTGTTAGCAGGTGTATTTGACTCGTTTTCTTCTTCACTTTGACCAGCCTGTCTTGGAAACATGCTGCGCGTGAGGGCGGCTGTGTGGCGGTCTTGGAGGGGGTACGTACCAGTGTTTCACATGAGCAGGCACGAGACTCCTTCACCTCAGCCATGACTTTTACAAGATGTCAGTTAGCTAACATTAGCCACTGCAGCGTGTTCTCCCACCGACACTCCACTCATTCACCGGCCGCTCAGGCGTTAACGAAGCCCCGTGTTGCTGTGGTTTGTTCATGTCGCTCGTTATGCAATGACCCTAATCTCTGAGTGCACCTTGAAAATAAATGAACTGTGTAGCTCTGTTTCATATGGAAAATACTAGCTAACATAACACTAGCTAGCATAATACTAGCTAACATAACATTAGCTAACATAACACTGGCTAACAAACCATTAGCTAACATATCACTAGCTAACAAACCATTAGCTGATGTCTCACTCACTGTCAGTGTCTCTGTCTTCAGTGCAGCAGATCACGGAAGACGCTTCAGATCAAACAGTAGCTGTTAGTCGATTAGTCGATCGTCAGAAAACTATTAAGCTGTTTTTAATAATCGAGTCAAACCCTCTGGTTCTTGCTTCTCACATTTTCTCATTAAACAGAAGCTTTTGTTTGATTTTAAAGTCTTAAAGAGTTTTGGACTGTTGGACTTTTGGTCAGACAGAACCAGCAGTGGATGAAGTACTCACATCTTTGACAGAAGCTACCGTAGTAATACTACAGTGTAAAAATACTACAGATTTTACTTAAGTAAAAGTGTTAGCATCAACATGTCTGTTTAATAACTATGTATATATATTATATTACTGGATTCAGAATACTGGTTTGTTAATGTCTTGCTTTGCTTTATTCGCTGCTGAGTATCTTTAATTTTGCGGGTGTAGCACCCAGTGACGTGACGTTTTCATGTCCAGCAGCAGTGGTACGCCACTAACAGTCTGCATATTAAAACAGTCCTCTAACAGTCATATTCAGGGCCATGGACGGTGGCTGTGAGGGTTTAAGGGGACCTGGACGTTCCCTCTTTTCCTTCTTAGAACCACTGACTGATTCTGAGACTGAACAAGTGTTTATTTGTCTGAGACATCTGTGAAAACTCTGAATTCCTCCACCTTCAGGTGTTTATTGTGGTTCACTCTTGGTATCCAGACCCTGTCAGGGAGGTTTGGGTGTGTTTTTAAAGAACAAAGTATGTATGAGAATATTTATCCTGCCACCTGCCAGCCAACCCCCCCACAGTGTCGGCTATCATCAGCCCGGTGACCTTCAGTTTAGAAAATAGAGGCTGGAGTAGTTAATCATATATGAAAGAGAGCCAGATATCCTGCTGTGAAGGCAAAATCTCTAAAGAAACTGGTTGAAGCTGGAATAAGTTGTTCCTGTTCCAAGTTTCCTTTTCATGCAACAGTGTGTTTTAAATGTCTTGATGAAGAACAAAGAGCACTCTGATGCTAGCCAGATTCAGGTGAGCAGTATCCTGGAGATCACCAAAGTCATGAGGATTCCTGATCGGCTGATGGACCGACGTGCTACAAACTGGTGGTCTTCATCAGATCAGATGAACTTTACTAGTCCCCAGCTGGGGAGATGCTGTCCTACAGGCAGTGTCAGTCAAACAAACATGTCGCTCATGTCTGAAATATGAGCAAATGTTGCTCTGGAGTTCACTGTGAGTGACGGTCGAGCCTGTTGAGTCGTTAGTCTCACTTTAACTTTTCATTTGCACAGCAGAAACAAATGAAAAATGTGCCCCCCAAAAAAACATTCCTTGTTCTTGATTATGTTTTATGAATAAAATTCAGTTTGGTTCCTCTTGTTACTCGTCCTTCCAGTTCTGTCGATAGAAATAGGTAGAAGTGCAGTCAGGGTACGTGTCAGGAGGCTGTGAACGTTTTCAGCTTTCAAAGGACTGAAAAAGTTTCTAAACCACTGGATGAATTCAAGTCAAATTTATCTCATTACTTATGAAGCAGCGTCAGGATCAAATGGATTAACTGAAATATTGAGGCAGCATTCAGGCTGAAACCAGTTGTGGGAGCTGCTGTTTATTCATTAAAGGAGTTCGACATCCTCCCACCATGATCAAGAATTTCATGGCCTGTTTAAGCCAAGTCAGGTCAAAGGCACCTGCTGACCTGTGCTGTTTCCCTGCTGTCTGTCTGTCTGTCTGTCTGTCTGTCTGTCTGTCTGTCTGTCTGTCTCTCTGTCTGTAGGTTCAAAACGTTCCCTTGTGCAGCTGTGGAGGTGAAAAATGAGCCAATCCTGGGCTTCAGAGAAGGGAGTGCTGAAAGAAAAGAGCTGCTGAAGGTTAGAATCTGCATGTGTTCACCCAACGATCACAGATGTGGACTTTGATACACTCTTAATACAATACACACATGTTGATGCACGTGAGTTACAATTCAATTTCCGTGCCTTCATCTTGATTTTGTCATTTTAGGCCTTGGACAGTCTAAAGGGGAGGACGGAGGAGATCCCATGTGTGGTTGGAGATGAACATGTGTGGACCAAAGACATCAGATATCAGTTATCTGTGAGTAAAGTCAACAGCACGTTCTGTAATCTGAGTAAACTGTTGCTCCATGTGGAAACTGAACGTATCACTGCTGCCATCATTATTCAAACATACTCGTTTACTCAGCTGGACGTGAAGGTAGTTGATGCTGAAAAAAACTGAGCTGAACTGCATTAAAAATTTAAGCTCTTTATTTTTCCTGGACAAAAAATATTGTTTCAGTAACATTATAACTCATGTAAATTGACTTTCTTTGTTTCTTTTCACAGCCGTTCAATCACTCGCATAAGGTGGCGAAGTTCTGTTACGCTGACAAGGTAAGTTAAAGTAAAAGATGTTGTAGATGTTTGTGAGCCACACTGAACGGTGGGTCTGTATTTCTTTTGATTTGGTCTGTTTTCAAGTAAATATGTGACAGATGGTTTGCTTAAGAGCATTTAATGATTTGTAAGTTAAGAAATGAGATAAGAGATCAAGATTAAAAAGAATAAAGAATTAAATCAACTATATATATACATATATACATATATGTGTGTGTATGTGTGTATATATGTATATATATTTATATATGTATACACACGTGTATATATGTTTGTATATATATGTGTGTGTGTGTGTGTGTGTGTATATATGTATACACACACACACACACACATTGTGTACATGATTATGAGAATACTGTTGCAGATATTGAACTGCACATGAGAAAATTCTGATATCACAAATAGTTGGAAGTCAGTCCTGGTCCAGTATTAGTCTTAGCACAGACAAGTGTGACATCACAAGGAGACATCTTCTGTCTAACAGTTGAAGTAGTGAAGTAAAAAAAGATTTAAATTTAGAGTTGACTTATTTATCGGAGCCTCTTTTTGCCTGAATGTGATTGATGCAGGAGCTTATCAACAAAGCTATCCTGGCGTCTGTGGCGGCGAGGAGGGACTGGGACCTGAAGCCCGTCCAGGACAGAGCCCAGATTCTCTTCAAGGCGGCCGATCTAATCAGTGGACCCAGAAGAGCCGAAATCCTCGCCAAGACCATGATTGGACAGGTGGGGAAGACACAGAGCAAAACCTTGTATCGTTATTTAACTTGGCTTATCAGAGACGAGGGTCGTCATTTTTTTAATGCAGTGAAATTCTAACTAACACGTACTACAAATCAATTTGAATACAACTACATACAGTATACCAGTGACACCAAACACAGTCTGAACGTGTTTCATGATATTTGTGGACGGTGCATTAATTCCTAATTTGTCAAATTGAATTGTGGCAGAATAAAGCAAACCATCCTCGTCCTTGTGTTCCAGGGTAAAACTGTGGTCCAGGCAGAGATCGATGCTGCCGCAGAGCTCATTGACTTCTTCAGATTTAATGCCAAACATGCTGTTGAGCTGGAGAAACAGCAGCCAATCAGTGCTGAGGGAAGCACGAACACGATGATCTATCGTGGACTGGAGGTACAAACGTGTCGAGTGCTGCTCGTGTCAATAATGTTTACTGCTTAATCACAAGGTACATCCCATTTCTCAAAATTGCATCCTCGTTTCCTTCACTTGCGTCTTTTCCTTGCGTCTTAGTCCCTCCCACCAGGGATGCATGAGAGGACGCAAGGAAACCACGCAAGGAGAGAAGAAACGAGGAATGTTTTATGGAATTGAGACGTCCTTTCCTCTGAAGCGTCACGTGAAGCGACGTCTGTTTCTGATGACGCGACACAGCTGGAGCTGCTGCAGTTACCGTTATATTCACACCCCCACCGCCCCCCGCCCTCGATATATTTACATTTTATACTTATATTTACATTGTTAAAAAGTCTCCAGCACTAGCAAATAAATATGAAACACTTTTATTAACACACATGAGAATTAATGAGTTCATTCTTGGCTGGACGCCTCTTCAGGTGAACAGGTGTTCACTTTCTGACCTGAACTTTATCAGCCTCGCTGTGTCTTCTGTCCTGTTCAATGAGACACATTTCAGACCTGTTAGTGAAGAGAAACCTACGAGCCATGAAACACATCACTCAGATAACACGCAGAACGAGTGACGAGAGGCCGATGTGTTAGTGTTAGAACAGGTTGCAGATTAAAGACTGCTGAGTGGAGACAAAACTGGAGACAGATGTTTTAATGTCTGACGCTGAACGCAGAAATCAGCTGCTGCGGGACTTTTATCCATCAGTAGAAATAACAGCGGTAAACCAAACTCTGTCTCCAGCTCCGTCTCTCTCAGGTCTGAGATATTCCATCTCTTCTCCACATTTGACATGATTTCTCTGAATATCTGTAAAGAAATAAGTTTTCCTGCCTGCCGGCCTGCGCACATTGAGAGGCGGTTGTTACGCAACGTCTGAAATGAGATCCACCCATAGTGTCCGTTTAAGGTCACTCAATGAACAGCGTGAATAAATGCTGGATGTCAGCCAGAATCCATTCTACTTCTTCCCTTAGCATTCCTAGCATTAATAAAAATAGCAAAAAGTAAAGTTTGTCTGTTGAAATTTTCAGACTGAGTGTTTGCAGCCTCATATTTCCCTTTTATTCTTCTCAAATAAATAAATGAATGTATGTGCCCTCCTTTTCTGTTCCCTCAGGGATTTATAGCAGCTGTGGCCCCGTTCAACTTCACTGCCATTGGTGGAAACCTGGCAGGTACTCCAGCTCTGATGGTGAGTGTGAAATGTTGTCTCGATGTAGATTATTGCATGACTGTGATCGGTGAGTGGTAGGGTGCTTTGCATTCAGCGAACAAACACTCACTCCAGCATCACTTTGAGGAGAAGGCAGGTATGATGTGTGGAAACTCAGCAGTTTAAAAGAATAACACCTGGACTCCTAAAGCTTCCTCCCTGGGATGATGTTTGTTTTCCATATCCCACCAACACAATAATACTATCACAGCAGAGATGACAGTAAAGCTCAGATATCTGACAGCTGCAGCAGTGATGACTTGGGTCTGTCTGAACCTTCATCAGCAGAGTGATCAGACAACAGCGCCGTCACAGCCTCATGCTGAGGCGCAGTTCATCTCGTGTCCACTGGGTGTCTCCACCCGCAGGTCACTGAAGGTCATTCATGGACACGGTGGCTTCCTGTTGTTGTTGGTGTGATCACGAACTAAAATTAGCAGCATGCTAACAAACATGAGCTACTCCAGCTCCTTCTAGCTTCCTCCTCTGCAGTGATGGCTGGATCGTGTTGAAAGCACTGGAGAAGTCAAAAAACACGACTCTCACTGTGCTCCCAGGTCTCTCCAGGCGGCTCTCCATTTAGCTCAACCTCACAGAGCTGCAAAGTGGTGTCTTGCACTCAGCTTCAGCTGCTGGTGTTTTTCAGGGTAACGTTGTACTGTGGAAGCCCAGTGACACTGCCATGTCTGCCAGCTACGCCGTCTACAAAGTCCTGAGGGAGAGCGGTTTGCCCCCAAACATCATCCAGTTTTTACCAGCTGATGGTCCGGTGTTCGGAGACGCCATCACGTCCTCTGAGCACCTGGCAGGCATCAACTTCACCGGCAGCGTCCCGTAAGAAGGTTTCTTTTGTATGAATTTTGCAGGAAATTACACCCTGTAAAAGAACTGACACTGTGCCAATCAAAATGTGGAAACTGAATAGATGTACATGTTAAAGTGTGGCTTTAATACCAATTAATTCTATTTATTCTAAAATGAATTCAGAAACACAGGCTCTGTCTCCACTCCAACATCACTCTGCTGCCAGTTTACCAACCTGCAGACGTGTAATAATGGAGAACAGGACATAATGTCGAGTTAAACAACCTCCCACCAGTCGATGTGTTTCAATCAGAAATGAACATTTAATCTGTCGCAGCTGTAAATCAGTCTGCTTTGATCTATAAATGAATCTGAGCGATTCTTTCAGTATGTCTTGTCTGCAGTGGCTTTATTCAGTCTGAACAGCTTCTCCTTTAGTTCACTGAATCCCTGCAGACACGGGAAGGCAGCATGCTGTTAAACCTGCAGCCTGTGAGTGACATCAGACCAGTCATTGATCAGATTAGCTGTAAACAACCACACACACCTGAACACAGCAGACTGGTTAGAACAGCTGAGCATTAATGTGGGAGGTGCAGCTGGATCACCACAGCTCGTTTATTTACATATTTTATGTTTTATTGAGTAATTCTCTTACATACGATCAAACTGACTTCACAAAGTCCAATTAAGACTGAAAGAACTGAACTTAAGTTGATGTGATCAGATAAACGTCTTCATCAAACTCTCACAGTTTGCTGAAGATGTTTTTCAGGGTTTTTTGCAGCCTCGTAGTTCATATTTTTAAACCAAAGTTTTGATTGAATCTGTTTTTGCAGGACGTTCAAGCGTCTTTGGAAGCAGGTCGCCCAGAACCTGGACACCTTCAGGACCTTCCCTCGACTGGCAGGAGGTGAGCAGAACCTTAAAGAATCAATAACAATGATCTAATAATCAATCATTTACTGAGGGAGAGATGGGCTGTCACAGAAAGAAAAATGACAGTTCAGCCTCTGATCAGGAGGTCACATGATACACAAACACACACATCATCCATAAAACTAGTCTTCCTCTCTGGGCGAGGAAGAGGAGGAGAGTTCACTAAATCTTGAACTGTTCCTTTAACACCGGAGCTCAAATGGACGACTGCCTGATGATGCTAAACTAATGAAGGCTGCTTCTTCACTTTTTCAGAGTGCGGCGGGAAGAACTTCCACTTTGTCCACAAGTCGGCGGATGTGGAGAGCGTGGTGAAGGGGACGATTCGCTCTGCGTTCGAGTACGGAGGTCAGAAGTGTTCGGCCTGCTCCAGGATCTACGTACCAGACAGCATGTGGCCGCAGATCAGACAGGAGCTGCTGGACATTCACAAAAACATCAGCGTAGGAGACGT
This sequence comes from Chelmon rostratus, assembly GCF_017976325.1. Taxonomy (NCBI): domain Eukaryota; kingdom Metazoa; phylum Chordata; class Actinopteri; order Chaetodontiformes; family Chaetodontidae; genus Chelmon; species Chelmon rostratus. The sequence goes on from NC_055659.1 coordinate 485,162, forward strand.
GAGTACATCAAATCCTCAAAGTACTGCGAAGGCTAAAGAACAGCGGAGGCTAAAGAACAGCGGAGGCTAAAGAACAGCGGAGGCTAAAGAACAGCGGAGGCTAAAGAACAGCGGAGGCTAAAGAACAGCGGAGGCTAAAGAACAGCGATGGCTAAAGAACAGCGGAGGCTAAAGAACAGCGGAGGCTAAAGAACAGCGATGGCTAAAGAACAGCGGAGGCTAAAGAACAGCGGAGGCTAAAGAACAGCGGAGGCTAAAGAACAGCGATGGCTAAAGAACAGCGGAGGCTAAAGAACAGCGATGGCTAAAGAACAGCGGAGGCTAAAGAACAGCGGAGGCTAAAGAACAGCGATGGCTAAAGAACAGCGGAGGCTAAAGAACAGCGGAGGCTAAAGAACAGCGGAGGCTAAAGAACAGCGGAGGCTAAAGAACAGGGGAGGCTAAAGAACAGGGGAGGCTAAAAAACAGCTGCTTATCATCATGGATGATCATCCTCAGTGATGAATATTCAGATCATTTTCTTTATCATTTGTTTAGTCTGACATGTTTCAAACCGTTTCTTCAGGCCCACCGAGACGTCTTCATGTAGCTTGGTCAGAGTACAGTATCCAGTGGCGTTGAATGTGCGTCACGCCCACACGCCGTGCAGCTACCGTCAGTGGTCCTATAAGCTGTTTGTTCCTAGTCTGGACGTGTTTAATACAGTTTCACCCAGATCAGTGAATTCCAGAGCCCCTCCACTCCGCCAGCGTGCTTCTCCTTTTACATCATGGCGGCGTCATAAAAACTAGTTTCAGCCTCTCGTTGTAAAGTAGTATGAAAAACTCTAAAACACCATTAAAATACCTAGAAAAAGCCGTTCCTGCCTTAGCTGAGCCAGCGCTGGCGTACAGGTGATGTCCAGCGCAGGACACGTGATAAAGACACACGTGGATTGTAACTTGTTGGGAACTTGAAGGTTGTTCAGACTCGTGATGACGTGAAAGAGGTTTGTGAAACACTGAATCGTTTTCTTTTTTTTTCAGCCGGTGGAAGACTTCAGCACCTTTTTCTCAGCTGTGATCGACGACAAGGTGAAGTCCACGTCCTCTTTCAGCGCGTTGACGTGCAGAGGATGTTCCTCGCTGACTCTTTTCCTCTCCTGTTTCCTCCTGTAGTCATTTCTTCGGATAAAGAAGTGGCTCGACCACGCCAAGTCCTCCTCTAATCTCAATATCATCGCAGGTGGAAACTGCGACGATAAGAAGGGTTACTTTGTGGAGCCGACCATCATCGAGACCACAGACCCACGGGACGCCATCATGAACGAGGTACAGGCGGTCTGGACTGTCGGAGCAGTGCTTACCTGCCGCTGGACCTCAGGGAAACATTGACGGTGATTTGTCGACATGTGTTTTTGTCTCTACAGGAAATCTTCGGGCCCGTCCTGACAGTTTATGTTTATCCTGAGAACAACTACAAAGAGGTGCTGCAGCTGATCGACAGCACGTCCCCGTACGCCCTGACGGGGGCCGTGTTCGCACAGGACAAGTAAGACATGTTTGTCTCCGCAGTCACATGTCTGCGGGACAGGACCTGTTTTTATCAAGCCGGAGGTAGACCAGCTGCTTTATCTCGGGTTCGTTAACGTGGGTGTTCGCTTACTTATGTACTACGTATGTCACTGGAGGACACCACTAGAGGGCACTGCAGAGATTTCAAATAGAAACTCTGGATTTGCGTGATGCAAACAGTAAAATGGCGACACTCGAGGAGGTTAGTGTGAGTCCAGTCAGAAATCACAGCACAAAAAGCGAAGGTGGTTTATGAGGCCGTGAAATGAGTCACATGATGGCCGTGACGAGCGTGTTTCTGTGGTTCCTGGGTCAGCGTCTCTGAACGTCCTCCACAGAAACACACAGTGGATCGGTCAGTTCAGCAGAGCAGCTCACTGCCTCTACACTGCCCCTACTGGTCATGTGACAGACGGACGGGCGGCGGGAGACTCCTTCCGGTTTAGTCTGACGTCTGCCTGTGTGTTAATCTGACAGCGTTCAGGTCGGTTTGTGTCGTCTTCAAAGTGTTTCATAGTCACTCGGCCGACAGCAGATCTGAACCGTCACTCCCTGAAGTCTGACTCGCAGGTGAGAGAGACTCACCTGTGACTCACCTGAGGACATCGAGGCAGCAAACTCTAAAAATGTCTTTTTATGAATTTCATTGGTCTTTTTAAAGTGACTGTTTATGCGTCTCATTGTGAAGTTGTGTGTGTGCAGGAGTGTGATCGACGAGGCAGCTGCAGCCTTGAGGAACGCCGCAGGGAACTACTACGTCAACGATAAGTCCACCGGCTCCGTCGTGGCTCAACAGCCATTTGGTGGCGCCAGAGCTTCAGGTAAGACTTGCTTTTCTTCTTCACGTGATCAGAGTACACAGCTGCTGACAGGAAGCGGCTGTCTGTCATGACGACTGTGTTCAACTCTCCTCTCCATCAAGGAACCAACGATAAACCCGGGGGCCCACACTACGTCCTGAGGTGGACGTCCCCGCAGGTGGTGAAGCAGACCCACGTCCCCCTCACAGACTGGAAGTACCCCTATATGGGCTGAGAGGGAGTCCAGTCCTGCAGCCTGCTGATCCAATCAGAGCCCTCTGACGGAGCTAATTCTCCAATCGCCAACGACACATACATACAGACAGACTCGTGTCTTTGTCTCTCTGTTTGCACTGAAGCTGGACATGAATGTATTTGAGGACATGATGAGAACGTCTTCCGTCCGTCAACTGTCAGACGGGCTGCCGGTGATGAATGTTAGTTAAACAAAATCTCTGAAGAATCGTCAGAATCGTTAGCTGTGGAAAACAAAGTGTTGATGTTCAACTAGAAATCATTTTATTCTTTTTTTAAATAACAGTTCAAACAAGTCGACGAGTCAAAGTAATCTGTTACTGTCTGATAATCGATTACATTTTAATGTCAAATGGGAAAAATTCCCGTTTTTACTCTTCTGTGATGACAAACTGAAATGTTTGAACATTTGAAGACGTGAAACATTTCCACTGTTTTTAGTTGCTGGTACGTTATTTTAGGTCAGTATGAGAACAAAAAGAGTTCTCTGAGACTGTTACATCTCTAAAGCCCACTAATGTCTCATATTTATTAGTTTGACTGTTGAAATACATGTAAACTGATAGAAGAGGAGGAGGAGGAGCTCTCTGTGATAAAGAGGCTGTTTCTTCTTCTGTCCCAGTGCAGTCCGTCTTTCGGTACTTTAATGGAGGACAGCTGAGTCCACATCAGTTAACTGTCTCGCAGGCTGAATGTGGACGACTTTAACTCGAACCTGCTGTCAGACGTCTTGTGAACTGCTGAAATGTCCTTTTTTAAAGTGCTGACACGTTCAGAACGACTTCAGTTTGTGCTGCTTCGTCTTTTATCAAACAGTTTGAGTAACATATATTTTTGTATTTGAATCTTTTTCTGATTTACGGTGGTGTGTCCTCAGAACCTGCCTGCCTTAGTAACTCTGTAAATTCAGATTAATTTTTGACAATAAATATTAAATTATTAATATTACATTCTGTGTTTCTGGCTTCTTTTAATGTGACTCATGGCTGCAGTTTTCAAACAGCGAGGTGGCCACGAAGGTCTTTTAACCAGACCAGAATCTGACTCCTCGGAGTCAAAGCTCAGATCTGAACACACAGGAAACAGTTTAGACTCAGTGTGACTTCATCATCTCTGATGTTCATTTAAAATAAAACTCCAGAAATCATCAAGATCTGAAGTTTTCTGCAGTATCACGATGATCAGTGATGGTTGTTGTGCATCCACGAGGATGCTGCTAACAGGAGCTAAGAGGAGCTAACATGAGCTGCTAGCAGGAGCTGCTAACAGGAGCTGCCTCGCTCAGACACTTTATGAAGACGTGATTTTCTTTACTGATCACTGGTGATAATCCTGTTAGCAGATCACTAACATCAGTAAAGCTCACTGGATTCGGAAACAAAGGAACTCTCAGTTTGAGGTGAAGGTGGAGACAGCCAGCAGCTTGTAGTTAGCAGAAGCGGGATAGCTAGCTAGCTTAGAGAACCTTCATAATCTTCAATCAACCTGCTTTTGCTTTTAATGGCTTCTAATTATAAAATCTAATTATGTGGAGCTCATTTCTGTTTAAGGTGATGGATAGATAGATAGATAGATAGACAGACTTTATTCATCCCAAGCTGGGAAATTGCAGTGCAGCAGCAGCATTACACACAGTGAAATAAGTGAAAGACTATAAAGAACAAACTATACATAATAAAAATATAAAAGCGAGCACTAAAAACATTATATAACAATAATAATAAAATAGCCAAATAGTAAACAGTAGTAAAAGTATTGCACAAAAAAGAATATCAAATACAAATGAATATCAAAATAAGAATATCAAAAGCAAATGGCAGTGAAAATAAAGTGTGCCGTGACTGTAAGAACAAACTATATATAATAAAATATCGAAATAGCAGCAGTAAAAAATTATATACATAACAATAAAATATCAAAAGCAAACAGTAGTGGTAAGAAGTATTGTATTATTATTATTATCTTCAGCTGTTATTGTACAGTGTAATGACATGTGGCAGGACAGATTTCCTGTATCTGTCCCTTCGACAGCGGAGCTGCAGCAGCCTGTGGGAGAAGGTGCTCCGCTGTCTGTCCACTGTGTGATGGAGAGGCTGCTGATCATTGTCCATGATGGATAGCAGTTTATTCAGCGTCCTCCTCTCCACCACAGTCTGAAAAGACTCAAGTCTGAGTCCGAGTACAGAGCCGGCCTTCTTGATGATCTTATCAAGTCTGTTGGTGTCGCTGGCTCTGATGCTGCTGCCCCAACATACAACAGCAAAGAAGATGGCGCTGGCAACAACAGACTGGTAGAAGATCTCCAACATTGTGCTGCACACGTTGAAGGATCTCAGTTTCCTCAGGAAGTAGAGTCTGCTCATCCCCTTCTTGTACACAGTCTCTGTGTTGGATTTCCAGTCCAGTCTGTTGTCGATCACCACTCCAAGGTATTTGTAGTCCTCCACCTCCTCCACCACCTCCCCTTTGATCCGTAGTGGCTGTGAAGGAGTCTTCTTCCTCCTGGTCAGGTTGAACAGATGTTCCAGTACAGGAGACAGCTGGCGAGCACAGGTCTTCAGGATCCTGGGTGTGATGCCATCAGGGCTTGCTGCCTTTCGCTGATTGAGTCTTTCCAGCTGCCTCTTTACCTGGCCTGAAGTCACCGTTGGGTGGTTAATGCTGGTGTCCTCAGTGGGGGAAGGGGAGGAGGAGGAGGAGGAGGAGGGGGGGGCAGATGGAGAGGTGTTGTGCAGGAGAATGCTGGGGGGTGGTGCTAGCCATTTGGGTCAGTGTGGGTGTGTGGGAGGCAGGGGGCGTCTGAGAGGTGGCAGGAGGTGAGCTAAACCTGTTAAAAAACTGGTTGAACTGGTTTGCTCTGTCCAGGCTCCCTGATGTCTGCCTGTCCTTCCCCCTTCCCCTCCACTGGATCACCTCAGGGCTGCGTCCTTTCACCATTACTGTTTGTTTTGTACACGAACGAGTGCTGTAGCCAACATGTGGGGCGTCACATCTTGAGATGACTCAGTAATCGTGTCCTTACTGAGCAGTGACGACCCTGACCATGGCCCTGTAGTGAAGGAATTCACAGACTGGTGTTCCTCATCTTTTATGTGTATTAATGTGTCAAAGACTAAGGAAATGCTGATAGACTTCCGCAAACATCTGTCAGCCTCTCCTCCTCTTGTCATCGAGGATCAAACCATTGAGCTGGTCCATAATTACAAATACCTTGGTACTAACATTGATGACAAGCTGTCTTTTGATCTCCATGTTGATGCTGTTTGCAAGAAGGCACATCAACGCATGTACTTCCTGAGGAAATTGCGGCGTTTTAATGTTGACTGCACTTTATGAGAATGTTCTATTCTTGTTTTATTGAGTCTGTTCTGACATTTTCTTTTATTTGCTGGCACGGCTTACTTTCCCTCAAGAACAAAAACAGACTGCAGGGAATAGTGAGAGTGTGCAGCAAAATTGCAGGCATTCACCTCAATGATCTCGCTGACATGTACAAGCTCAGGACCCTGAATAAGGCCCGCTCGATTCTCACTGACGAGTGTCACCCTTTGGTTGGTGAGTTTGTGCTGCTCCCGTCAGGCCGCAGGTTCATCCTGCCAAGATGATGATGATTAAGGCCGGGCCATTGAGTAGTTAAGATGCCATTGAGATGGACGAACATGGTTGAGGAGGTCCGCGAGAACGTCACTCACCAGAACCTGAAGAGCTGCTGGAGCTTTAATCAAACCAAAGGGCACAAGCAGGTACTCAAAGTGGCCAATGTGTGTTGAATGCTGTGTCCTTCATGGATTGTAACCTGCTGGTAGGTGTGAGGGACGTCCAGTTTGGAGACTATAGTGGTGTTTGAAAGCCTAACTGATGACAGGGAGTGGATACCTGTTTTTCACTGTGACTGGTTGAGGGCCCAAGAGTCTAATAGGCCATGAAGGGGAGGCCTGTGTCCACTATCCCAGCAGCTAGTAAGTCCTGAATATACTTTTCTGTGGATTCTTGTTCTGTTCTGTCTGTGGATTGGACAGGTTGTAACCCCCTAGAATGCTTCTCATTGGATGTTTGTCCTTTTAAATCAAAAGGGAGTGCCGCTGTCGGCCTTCAGATTCATGCCTAAAGAAGATCTTTTGGAGGACTGGATGAACAAGGTGTTATATTTAGAGGATGATTCTCCACTTTTATACCACTTCAAGTTGTAAAGAGGTAACACACATCGTAGTTAAACCTGCTTTAGCCCCTCTGTCTGTACTGTGACACATTTATATGAAGCTGCAAATATTCACCATGAACTACTTTCTCATTAGTGTGCCTGTTTGTAGCATACTGGCTCTTCATTAATTATTACAAAGCACTTATTAAATCATTATTCTGCATGACCATATTCTAAAACTACGAGGCCATTAACTATGTTTTCCCTCCTTAACCTCATAATTACTGCTTATCATTAGGAAGGAAGGAGGGAATAACTAACCCCAACCCTCCATAACCAGAACCCCGACTTAATGTGCGGACCTTAAAATAAAGTGTGACCCTTCATTTTATAGCTGAAAAAAGGACGACTTGTCTCCTTTTGCTCATCCATACTGCATTAGACCCGATCCGGTTTTCCTGAAAATGAAGAAAAAATCGATTTTACTGTTTTTTTTTTTTAATTTCATCCACAGAGAGAAAGTAAAACTCGGGTCAGGGACCCGGAGTCCACTTGTCAGTCTAGTCCAGAAGAGGTGGACTCAATGGAGAAAATCACTCACCTGAAAGTGAGGTTTTATACCCTGAAGTGTTTTACTATGATACCCGGGACTTTATTCAGCTTTAACGAGTGCAAAAATGGGATCGGCAGTTAAACATCACCAAACCAACGTTTTCGCTTTCGCCTTTTGCAAAGCGGCGATATTTAGTTTGTACCAACTGGCGCTCCGTAACGCGAGAGGCGTTGACAAGAAGAGGGACTGTTGTGGTTGGATTTAGCCTTTTTCTCACGACAGCAGGCTCTGTAACATTTTATCTTTATCAGACCGAATAATAGCAAACGCGGGCGGATTGCGGCTGGAGGAGAAGCTCGTTGGAACAGAGGAAAGCGGTGGGTGCTGCTGGCAGTTAGCTGCTAGCTGCTGGCAGTTAGCTGCTAGCTGCTAGCTGCTGCTCTGTTTGTGTCGCTGTGGTCAGTTAGCTGCGGCTGACATGTCAGACGCTGCTCTGCAGTGCTACACATTGTTACGGACATGTCTGTAGTATAACCGACCTTGATCCGAGTCTGGCTAAAGTGTTTTGTATAAGCAAACTTCATTTTGGTGGAGGAGTTAGCTAACGGTAGCTAGCTAGCAACATGGTGTGATTTGGCTTCTCTCGCTAACTGTTTTTAAAATGCTGTTCGATGAAGACAGTGGAGGAAGAAGTACTCAGACTTTACTTAAGTAAATGTACCAGTACAGCTATGTAACGTGAAGTCACGGTAACTCAATTTACTAGCACAGGTCCTGCATCCACAATCCTTTAGTCCATGTAAAGTATCAGCAGTACAAGTATACGAGTATTCCCAGTATCATGTAGTATAATTATCAGTACTAAAAGTACAGTAGTACTTTGTATTCGTTTGGTAAAGCTGCTGCAGGACGTGCGAAACTTGCCACTTGTCACAGTGCTCAGTGTGTGTTGTTAGAGGATGTCCAGAGTTAAATGAGCTCTTCTGTGGTTTACAGATCTATCACTAATTGTCTTCCTCCACAGGTGGGCCAGGTGACTCCAGGCAGACAGCATGAGCTCTAAAGGAGGCGGCACCGCTCTGACCCGTCGCAACTACAGACTGGCCTCAGACACAGACAAACCTAGAGCCACAGGTACAACCTGCCCGTGCAGTACCTGCAGTGCTACATGTGACTTTCAGACGTTACTTAATGTCAGCTGTACTTTTGTCCTTCATCTCTGAGCAATCTCTTTATTACTTTTCAAGGAACGTGCTAAAAATTCTCTTCTTCTCTTCTGGTATCTCAAATGTGTCATATTTTCTAGTATTCTCTGTTGTATATTATAATAAAATGAATGTCTGGGGGTTTTGGACGGTCGGTGGGACCGCTGAGCTGCAGCTGAATCCACAGTCACTGTGGCTGTCTGCCTCCTCTGTACAGCACCTGGACACATCTGTGCTAATCATAACAGCCACAGCAATGGCTTCCACTCAGCCATAACCACAGTACCTGTCAGGCCGTATCTACAGTTCTGTCTGTAGTCCAGTAACAGTTCAGGCCTGAAACTATGGATGGATTAATCAATGATGAAATTACAGCCCTGAGCCTCATGATGATTGTTCGTTCTTCAGTACTAAGCAGCGCTGCATCACACCTTCTCCAGGTTTATTATGGTCCCTTAGTTTGTGCTTCAGGAAGGTGAAAACTTCTTGTTATTAAAAAAATTCTGCAATGATAACAGCATGAACATTTTAAGATAAAGGTCAAATGTATGACGTACACAGGTACAGACAGAAGTACAGACACAGGTACAGTCACAGGTATGGTACAGATACAGATACAGTCACAGGTACGGTCACAGACAAGGTGTTTCACCGAGTGAACTCTTATATTCATGCTGAATCAGGCAGGCACAGGTACTGTCACAGGTACAGGTGACAGCAGAATAGAACAGAATATCAGAGCTGATGATTGTCTTTCTCTCTGACAGGTATAGTCAATGAGAAGTTGCTGAGCGACTACCTGCACCATGTGTTTCCTTCCACCAAACAGGGACCTGCACTGGCCTCCCTCAGGTAACGTCGGCCGTCAGTCTTTCATTGATGTGGTGAACTTGAAGCAGCATTAGCTTTCATTTGGAGTCACGTTTGTGTTCACCTGCTTGGTGTGAGAGGGTTTTTCCACAGACCTGAGGTCAGTCTGTGAGACAGTTCAGTGTTTAAAAGTCTGTCTGTGTTCAGCTCTCATGATTGGACCTGAGTGTTTGTAGTTCAGATGATGTTTATTGATTACTGATTGTGTTCAGTTCTGATGAAAACTGAACATTTCCTGCTGCTGCTGCTTCACAATAAAAGCTTTCCACTGGCAAACCAGCAGGAGGCTTTTATTGTGGTGAACTTATAGGAAATGCAGTGTATTAATTACAGTGCAGAGCTTCATTAGCGGAGCTGTTCTTCTCACCTCCAACACATCATCAAGGTGAACATCTTTCTTACCTGTGCAGAAACACACTGTGCCAGCGAGGCCTGCAGCAGACTGCTGCTCTGATAATAATAACTTGCTCACAGCTGGTGACACTGACCACCAGTGTGTTCAGCTATTTGTGTATATGTTTGTATTTAGCAGGTGTGTGATAGCCTGAGCTGGACTAGTGTTACAGTGGCCTCATTCCTTAAACCAGGCAGGTTCATGTTCCCTCCAGCAGCTCTATACATAGACACACACACACACACGTGTCCTGTTTCTGTCCTGCTGGAGACCAGCAGCGGTCTTCTGAGAGGATCAGGTGGGACGTTGGCGGCAGGTTGCTCCACATGTTGTTGAGGTTTGAAGGCTCCTGCGGGCCACACGCTGTAAAAACACTCTCACTCATTCTGTGGTGAACAAGAAAACCTGCACAGTTAAACACTGTGTCCAGTTTTTAAACCCAGATCCTGATCCAGGTCCTTTATCGGGTCTCTGTTCAGCCTGATCTGATATTTGTGTTGGCCACGTCTCGCTGACGGAGGATTAGTCCATGAATGGAATAAACAGAAAGAAAAATACTTGGCAGCTATTCAATAAGTAATTAATCATTTCAGTCATGAATAGTGAAGTGATTCTACTCATGGTCACATCCCAGACTTTCTGATCAGTAAACTGAACATTTGAAGTCGTCGGACTCTGGAAACTGAATAACAGCTGTTTCATATTAATCAATAAATAAGATTAACTGATAGATTAATCAATAATGAAGATAATTGTTAGTTGCAGTCTTGGGTACATGATCAGCAGACGCAGACAAAGAACTTGGCTGAGATCCAACACTGTTTTACTTTTCACCCAATTCCAGCAGTCATGAAAAAATATAAGTAATTAAAAGATCAGCTCTGCAACCATGTGTGGGCTCCATTCTCCTTTTTATTCTACTCCTCATCATTCATTTTGTTCTCTTCCTCTTCCTCTTCCTCTTCCTCTTCCTCTTGTACAGGAAGCCTCTTGGTTTCCAGGATCTTGGTTCTCACCTGGAAAGATTGTTGTCTGAGGGAGAATCCACTGAGGACAGCCGAGGTGGAGACACACACACACACACACACACACACACACACACACACACACACGCATATATATATATATACACACACTGTAACACACTGACACGCACTGAGACTCACACACACACACACATTTACACACACTAACACACACACACACATTTACACACACTAACACACACACACACTCACACACACTAACACACACACACACACACTAACACACACACACCCTAACACACACACACACACACACACATATATATATACACACACTGTAACACACTGACACGCACTGAGACACACGTTCACTCACACTCACACTCACACTCACACACACACACACACACACAGACGCGCAGTCGGCCTCATGTTGTTGAACTCCTCTTGGACTGAACTGAAGCTTGCTGACGTTGAATCTGTGTCTGTCTGAGCAGATCAGCCTGTTGAAGGTCGTCTGGGTCCTCAGCCGGTCGTCCTGGATCACACCAGCGGCTTTGAAGGACTCCTGTTTGTAGATGATGATCTGCTGGGGGTGAGATGACTGATTACCTGTGATTCCAGCGTTCTGAGCAGCTGCTGTCAGTCAACACTGATCAGCAAACTCACAGTCCATGACTTCCTGTGTCGTCATCAGCTGAAATAAACGGTTGAATCATTTTTAAACACGTGATGTTGTAACAAAAGAAGCTTCTGCTGAGGGCCTCAGATACACCTCAGGCAGACAGTGGTGTTTAGCGGGCCCTGGTGGGCGCCTGGTGTGCCCATCATCGGCCCGTCGTCGGCCCCTGGTCAGCACGCCGCTCAGAGCATAACCATGCAGATTTAATGGAGGTGAATGAGGTTTGCCTCAGCGGGCACAGAGCAGTCAGACTGGTTGTGGTGATTTTTAGGTGAAACACATCTGTCTGTCTGTAACCACGGCAACAACACATGCCCTCTGTCTTTTGATCATTCTAACCTCTTATGGTTTCAGGTCATCGGCCACAGTAACTTCAGCTCCATCAGAGCCACCACATGTGTTTACAAAGGTGAGTGACATCAAAGCTTCCTCTGTGATAGTCATCAGAGCGAATGATGGTCTACAGGTGAGCTCACCTGGACTCTTTAACGCTGTTCGAACTCACTGCTTGCAGCACCTGACCTGCCCTGACGTGTCTGTACACACACACACACACACACACACACACACACACACACACACACACACACACACACACACACACACCAGAGAGTCCATACAGCAGGCATCTCAAACCGGTTCCATAAAGGGCCGCGTGGCTGCAAGTTTTCATTCCAACCAAGGAGGAGCACACCTGGCTGGAATCAATTAATCAGCTGATCTCAGTCTTCAGCTGATAACTAAGTGATCCCTTGATGTTGATTGGTTGGCCTGATGTGCTCCTCCTGGGTTGGAATGAAAACCTGCAGCCACGCGGCCCTTTATGGAACCGGTTTGAGATGCCTGCCATACAGGAAACACAGGATGCTGCTGTCTGTTCGGCCTACAGGTGTCGCTGCAGCTCTGTTTAGTCATCACATTATTTTAACCTTTGATGACTTACCTGTTCAGCATCTCTACAGTTTTTGATGAGCAGCAGATCTGATCACCTTATTGATCGTTTCGTGTTGGATCCACAGTAGATTTGAAACTCACGTTTGAATTTAGAGAAGGCTGCAGGTAACGTGTTGGTTCAGATGCTGAGCTTTAAAGTCCTCAGCAGGTTTGTAAAACTTCACCTGTGCAGAACTCTGGACTCACTGAGCTTATTCCAGGTGTTCTGTGCTTATACATCATCCTTTTACTTGACTCTATATTATTGATTTATTTATCTAATGTTCTAACATACTCTTTTAATGTTTATTGCTTAGTCATTTCTCGTGCTTTGCTGACTCTTGACTCGCTGTTGGACTGCCGGTATGTGATGTGTGTGTGGTGTGCTGTGTTGTGCTGTGTTGCACACACACTGATGCTCTGCGCAAAGAAGTTCCTAACGGATTAACAAAGTTCTTTGAATTGAATTGAACTGAATTATTCCAGGTGTACTGGTCTTATTCCAGGTGTACTGGTCTTATTCCAGGTGGACTGGTCTTATTCCAGGTGGACTGGTCTTATTCCAGGTGTCTGACAGGTCAGATTGTGTCTGCAGCTGATGGTCTGCTCGTTCTCTCTCTGCAGGGAGGTGGGCCTACGAGGTGCTGATCTCCTCTCAGGGTCTGATGCAGATCGGCTGGTGTACTCTGAACTGTCGCTTCAACCAGGAGGTGCGCACGCACACACACACACACACACACACACACACAGTACACACACATGCAGTACACAGTACACAGTATCGTGTGTGTGTGTACTGTGTGTGTGTATTGTGTGTGTATTGTTTGTGTGTGTGTCGTGTGCGTGTATTGTGTATGAGTATTGTTTGTGTATTTTGTGTGTACTGTGTGTGTGTGTACTGTGAGTGTACTGTATGTGTGTGTACTCTGTGTGTGTGTGTGTGTGTACTGTGAGTGTACTGTATGTATGTGTATCGTGTGTGTTCTGTGTGTGTGTGTGTTCTGTGTGTGTGTGTGTATGGTGTGTGTGTGTACAGGAGATGTAACTGCGTGTGTGTGTTTCCTGTTCAGGAGGGTGTTGGGGACACTCCTGACTCTTACGCTTACGATGGAAACAGAGTCAGAAAGTGGAACGTGACGACCACGAATTATGGGAAGGTGAGATTCAGAAAAGAAATCCAGGATGGGGTCATGTGACGACGAAGCTGTTTGATTATAGATTATAGATTGATTATGAAGTGCACCCCCCGATGGACGAAGTGACAGCAGTTTGTCTCTCCTCAGTCGTGGGCGGCAGGAGACATCGTCAGCTGCCTGATAGACCTGGACGAGGGAACCATCACATTCTGCCTGTGAGTAAACAGACTCCTCTCTTCCTCTCTGAGAGTCACATGTTCAGATTGACTCACTCTCACGTCCTGAGATACAGCCAGCAGCTGCTTAGCTTAGCTTAGCATAATGACTGGAAACAGCTGATCTGGTTCTGGCCAGAGGGAAGAAAATACTCATACCAGCAGCTGATTTTGATGCTACGCTAAGCTAATCAGCAGCTGGCTGTAACTTCATATTTAGTGTGGAGACATGAGACGTGGACCGTTACTGATACGTGAACCATGATTGAGATTCATTCTGTGTCTCTCTGTGTGTCTCTGTCTCTCTGTGTCTGTCTCTCTGTGTGTCTCTGTGTCTCTGTGTTTCTCTCTGTCTCTGTGTCTCTGTGTCTCTCTGTGCCTCTGTGTCTCTGTGTCTCTCTGTGTCTCTGTGTCTCTGTGTCTCTGTGTCTCTGTGTCTCTCTGTGCCTCTGTGTCTCTGTGTCTCTTTGTGTGTCTCTGTGTCTCTCTGTGTGTCTCTGCCTCTCTGTGTCTGTCTCTCTGTGTGTCTCTGTGTCTCTGTGTCTCTCTCTGTCTCTCTGTCTCTGTGTCTCTGTCCTCAGGAACGGTCAGTCTCTGGGGACAGCCTTCACCAGCATTAAGATGGGACCAGGTGTAGCTTACTTTCCTGCCATCAGTCTGTCCTTCAAAGAGTCGGTGGCTTTTAACTTCGGCAGCAGACCGCTCAGATATCCTTTTCAACCGTAACGGACACTTTGACTTGTTCAGACCAGGTCCAGACTCCACCGTCAGGTGTGACTGAAACAGTCCTCTCCATGACGTGAACGCTGAAGTGAAGAAATCAGTGAGAACAACTGAACATCATCATGAAGAGAGGAGGCCACACAGCTGAACAACTGATCTGCAGTCAGCTCTGATCAGATCTGCAGTCTGATCTGATCTGATCTGATCAGATCTGCAGTCTGATCTGATCTGATCAGATCTGCAGTCTGATCTGATCTGATCTGATCTGCAGTCAGATCTGATCTGCTCTGCTCCGCTCTGATCTGATGTGATCTGGTCTGCACTTATTTCTTTACAGTTATTCAGAGAAATCATGTCAAATGTGGAGAAGTGACGGGACATCCCAGACCTGAG
>NC_055659.1:505000-605000 GCF_017976325.1 Chelmon rostratus
CTGATTCTACCTGTTCTCATGTCCAGACATGACAAGAGTCTGATTCTACCTGTTCTCATGTCCAGACATGACAAGAGTCTGATTCTACCTGTTCTCATGTCCAGACATGAGATGAGTCTTATTCTACCTGTTCTCATGTCGAGACATGACGTGAGTCTGATTCTACATGTTCTCATGTCCAGACATGAGATGAGTCTTATTCTACCTGTTCTCATGTCTGGACATGACGTGAGTCTGATTCTACCTGTTCTCATGTCCAGACATGAGACCAGGTAGAATCAGACTCTTTTTTTTAATGTTGCAGCTCAGTTTTTGAGAATGTATTTTACCAGAAATACTGGTTGTGCACACGTCCAGCACTTTGTCATGTGTGTGTTTTGTGTTTGTGAGCAGCACCCCACAGCTCTCTGCCCTCCAGAGTACATGGTGTGTTTCCTCCACCGCCTCATAACCGCGGTGAGGGCCAGCTGGGACGACGGCCACAGGAAGAATCCAGGCAGCGTCAGCAGTGAAGGTACAGCTAGCTGTTCTCTTCACGCACTGCGTCCATAACCTGAGTCCCAGTTAAAGAAGGACGCCGTTAACAGCTGTTTGATGAGTGGCAGGTCAGGTGACACTTCTACCTGTTCCTCCCCTTTCAGAGAAGACGACTGTTCTCAGGAGTCACATAAAACCCGATGAAGAATGTGAGGAGTCAGTTTGTTTTATTGCATATGTAGAAGCTTTAAATGCAACGTGAAGGAGAGTTCAGGCCAAAATAACCAAATGAACAGCCAAGCTAAAGCTAAAGGTCGCTAAGATACAAAAAACAGGCAACATGAAACAACAACGACTCAATGAACTGAAATCTCACCAGCCAATACGACGAGAGAGGAGCAGCGCAGCACAGGAGAACACATCTGTTCCTCTTTCACCTGTTGGGGAGGCAACAGTAATGACAGGTGTAGGTTTGCTGTTTTCTCCACCTTCACAGTCTCTCTGTTAGATGGAGCGGAGTTGAGATCGACTGGGTTGAGGAATGACTGAAACTAGCAGGAAAGACAGTGAAGCTCTTTGAAAACTGCTTTTCAACCATAATGAAGGTTGTTTAAGCTTCGTCTCTGCCTCCTCTCTTCTGTTTCATCTTCTCTTCCTGCCTTTTTAATTCTCCTTCCTTCCTTCCTTCCTCCGTCCTCTCTCTCACTGTTTGCTCCATCAGCTTTGTCTCGTACACCACCCTTGATTTTACCACATTAAGCCATCAGCACTCCTAACTGTCTCTCTGTGTCGTCTCTCCCCAGAGGCCTACATCCCTCCACAGCTCTTCTATAATGGCAAGGTGGACTACTTTGACCTGCAGAGACTGGGGGGGCTCCTGTCCCACCTGAAGAAAACACTCAAAGGTTGGTTTGAAAAGGGAGGATGTCTCCATCAGTACAGTAAAGAGATGCAGTGGAGTGCAGTAAAACGCAGTGGAGTGCAGTAAAGAGACACAGTGGAGTGCAGTAAAGAGACGCAGTGGAGTGCAGTAAAAAGATGCAGTAGAGTGCAGTAAAGAGATGCAGTAGAGTGCAGTAAAACGCAGTGGAGTGCAGTAAAGAGACAGTGG
The DNA here is from genome assembly GCF_017976325.1 of Chelmon rostratus. NCBI lineage: Eukaryota > Metazoa > Chordata > Actinopteri > Chaetodontiformes > Chaetodontidae > Chelmon > Chelmon rostratus. Next base: position 506,589 of record NC_055659.1, read on the forward strand.
AGTGCAGTTAAGAGACACAGTGGAGTGCAGTAAAGAGATGCAGTAGAGTGCAGTAAAGAGATGCAGTAGAGTGCAGTAAAGAGATGCAGTAGAGTGCAGTAAAGAGATGGAGTAGAGTGCAGTAAAAAGATGCAGTGGAGTGTAGTAAAACGCAGTGGAGTGCAGTAAAGAGATGCAGTGGAGTGCAGTAAAACACAGTGGAGTGCAGTAAAGAGATGCAGTGGAGTGCAGTAAAACACAGTGGAGTGCAGTAAAGAGATGCAGTGGAGTGCAGTAAAACACAGTGGAGTGCAGTAAAGAGACACAGTGGAGTGCAGTAAAGAGATGCAGTAGAGTGCAGTAAAGAGATGCAGTAGAGTGCAGTAAAGAGATGGAGTAGAGTGCAGTAAAGAGATGCAGTGGAGTGCAGTAAAACACAGTGGAGTGCAGTAAAGAGATGCAGTGGAGTGCAGTAAAACACAGTGGAGTGCAGTAAAGAGATGCAGTGGAGTGCAGTAAAACGCAGTAGAGCACAGTAAAGAGACAGGGGAGCACAGTAAAGAGACAGTAGAGTGCAGTAAAACACAGTGGAGTAAAAGCAAACAGACTCAGCACAGGATCTTATTATCATAGAAATGTGATGTCAGTGTAAAGTTAAGCTTTTGAGTCTGGATGAACTGCTGAGGACGCTGAATAAAACAGTGAAACTTATGAACTTGAACTCCACTAGAGGAAACAATTTCTTTGTGTTGTCAGAAACAAATACAGGCATGTACTACTCATACCAGATTTATACACTGAGACAGAGAACTACTGAAGGCTTTCACACAGAAGCTCTGCTGTGTTTGCTCATGGCAGGTGTGGCAGACAGGTGTGGCAGCCAGGTGTGTAATGTGGAATGATTCAGTGCCACTGATGATGTCACTCATCTTAACAGCTGTTGGTTCAGACCTTCATGTTCCCCTCAGCTTAGGTTTTTGACCAAATACCTACAGAGCTGTCACTGTCTCATGCTAGCTTTGTCTTTGTGAGCATGTTGGTGTGCTGACTTTAGGCACAGTGGTGCTTTGAGCTAAATGCTAGCATAGAGCTGCTAGCATTTAGCTCAAAGCAACATCTTATTAATTGTGTTCTTATGAACCAAACTGCTCAATAGCTTAGACATGAGATGGTTTATTATCATTGATTGAGGGAAGTCGTTGTGAAGCAGTCGCACTACAAAGCAGCAAGCGTGCGAGTGTAAAGCTGCGTGGTGATTGGTGGGTTTGAGCCCTTTTTCATTCTATAGAAGGAAGCAGCTAATGATCCAGAATGAAAGCAGTAACGAGCGTCTTTCAGGCTTCACAAAGGTGACCAGAGTCACTTCAGCTGGTTTAATCCTGTTTAAAGAAGGAGTGAGACCAGTCACACACCTGTTCCATCATCACAAAGCTGTGGAACAAAGTTCCTTCACCCGTCGCCCTTCATCAGGTCTGAATGAGACTTGGTGTGAATGTTCAGGAGGGACATCGAGGTGTCCTTAATCAGGATGACTCAAAGACAGCCTGAGTTCTAAACCACCATCAGTCCACACCCCGAAACTGGTCAAATCCTGTCCACTGTGTGTGTGTGTGTGTGTGTGTGTGTGTGTGTGTGTGTGTGTGTGTGTGTGTGTGTGTGTGTGTGTGACCTTTACAAAGCTGAAGTTTTGGTCCTTGATCACAGCACTGATCCTGGTTCATCTTTATAGTGTTTGCTGTAACAGAAGTTATTGTGTTTGTGCCAGAGGAAATCGTCCCGTTCTGTCCTCCTGATGTTGCAGCGGGGCTAAAGCTGCTCTTCAGGAGGCATGAAGTCGTGCAGAGAGGATGCGTGTTGTGCTGTATGTGTGTCTATAACTGCTCTGCTTTCACAAACCACAGCTGTCAGACGTCAGGTTCACAGAGCGACGCTGATCTTTCTGCAAACAAAGTCGTGGCTAAAGAGACGTCAAACAGTAGCTGAAAATGCTGTTCACATGTGGCTGTTTGCACATCTGTAAGGACGGCGTGTTTGTCTGCGAGGTTTGTGTGGTTATTCTGCATCCTGTGCAGTGATTCCAGTGGTTTTGTTGGTGATGAAGGCAGCAGCTCCCTCCTCATCACGGCCTGAGTTCTAGCAGCTTGTTTCTGTTCAGTGTACTGTGACTCCTGCAGAGTTTAGTCGGTTGTTAAAGCAGAGTTTCATGCAGAACAATGAGGACTGCCTCATTACTGACTTGCCCCCCTTCACTTTAAGGACTTGTTTGTGACTCTCTGGCGTAACATCCAGTGACCTACCATCCATTTACACATCTGATCTCCTGCCTGGATCAGGAAAGACGCAGGTTAAAGTTGAGCTGCAGTGATTTTCCACCTCAGCGAGTGTTTTTAAAGTAGGACAGAGTGTCTCAGAGTCGTCTGATCAGTGGACTCAGCATCGGCTGAAGACTACAAGTCTGAGGCTTTGACAGGAACAATCTCTGGTTCTGCTGGATCCTGTTTTAAAAAACTGTCAGATTTAGCTCAGGACACAAAATGATGCTGAGGTGCTCTTTAGCATCACGATGCTACATCATATATATATATAGTCATCATGTGTGAGAACAGTCAGACCCCTTCTGAAGGTCACCTGACTCACAGTGTGACCCGAGCTCAAAGAGATGCAGAACAACTACAAAGACACAGAAGAGACTGCAGAGAGTACTGACCGGGACAGAGAGACAGGGACAGAGAGACAGAGACAGAGAGACAGGAGCCCACAGAGAGACAGGAACTGACAGGGACAGAGAGACAGGGACAGAGAGACAGGAGCCCACAGAGAGACAGGAACTGACAGGGACAGAGAGACAGGAACTGTCAGAGACAGGAGCCCACAGAGAGACAGGGACTGACAGAGAGACAGGAACCCACAGAGACAGGGACTGACAGAGAGACAGGAACCCAGAGAGACAGGAAGCCACACAGAGACAGGAGCCCACAGAGAGACAGGGACTGACAGAGAGACAGGAACCCACAGAGAGACAGGGACTGACAGAGAGACAGGAGCCCACAGAGAGACAGGGACTGACAGAGAGACAGGAACCCACACAGAGACAGGAACCCACAGAGACAGGAACCCACAGAGAGACAGGGACCCACAGAGACAGGGACTGACAGAGAGACAGGAACCCACACAGAGACAGGAACCCACAGAGAGACAGGAACCCACAGAGACATGTCTAACCAATTAGAAAGGCCGTCTGACGTGGACACCTGCTGTTTCCACAGATTTACATGTTGTCACAGCCACAGTTGGAGTACATCAGAAATGAAAATGATATAAATACTCTTCTCTCTGTTCAGACTCTTGCTCCTCTTTCCTCTAAACTTTCTGCTCCTCCTCTCTCTCTTTACCTCCATCGCTCCCTCTTTTCTCCTCAGCTGCATCTCTCCACCTGCATTTAATCAAGGCTCGATTAACACCCCCAGCATTTTGCTCCGTTATTTACAGGGTCGTTCATCACCGATCGCTGCCAACCATGATGTCGTGTCATCTGTTAACAGAGCTCGATCTCATTTATTGAGTAACTCACTAATCAATTTGATTGAATGCCGGGCAGAGCTTTCATCTGCATAAAGTACACGTGAGAGGAAGGAAATCCTGCGGGGAGGCTGTGGACTAAAACCTTCACTGAGCTCCTGAAACTCCAGGATCTGGTCTGTAGACCAGAAGACATTCAGCAGGACTAAAGCCTCCTGAGGGGGGCGATGGAGAGTTGAAGGGGAGGCAGAGATACTGCAGGAAGTTGATTCGAGTCAAAAACTTCATCCTCGTCCTCCTCGTCCTCGTCCTCCTGCTCCTCTGCGAACACACAGACATGAAACACGTGGATCTCATTCATTGTGATGTCACTTCCTGAAGAGGTCATTATCTGTGATGATGCAGAACAAACCTCCTCTGACAAACCAGACTAGATCATCCTGAGAATCGTCCTTCAGTATCGCAGTGATGGAGGACACTGCTAACATTAGCTGCTATCAGACTGTTCATGGAGACAGCTTACACACAGGCTTGTTGTCGTTGTGTCTGCACTCATTACTGAGGGGAAAATGACCCACACTGAGCAGCAGCTGATGTGAACATCAGGAGTCTTCAGTTTAGGTTTCGTCTGTTTTCTGCTCCAAAGCTCAGAGTGAAGTCACTTGAATGTTTGTCCAGGTGCTGCTCACAGTGCAGTCTGTCCATCCGTCCGTCCGTCCGTCCTTCGTGCTTTTCATGTGCTTTCTTTCGTGTTGAGCTTTTGTTCCTGTTTTGTTCTTTGGAGACGTGATGATGAATCGTGGTTCAGCCCTTCTCTGTCTGCTGTAGATTAAATCAGACTGAACCTTCTCTTCTGCTCAGCAGCTGAAGTAAACACACAGAATCAGAGTGTTTTAACATCGATGTCTCTTCTTGTGTCTCCAGATGACTTGGCCAGTAAAGCCAACATTATCATCGACCCTGCAGAGATTCAGGCCACGTCTATGGATGACCTGGACGAGGACGAGGAGAGCGGAGCAGCACAGGTTTGTTTTCAGCTTATTATCAGCTCGTAGTGTTTTCAGATGAATCTTAACCTGCGTGTCGAACCACAGAGGCCGTTTGGTGCGGCGGCCATGGGCGGAGCTCTGGCGAGGCCCAGCTGGTTGAGCTCTCCCACTCTGGGTCGGGCCAATCGTTTCCTGAGCACGGCCGCCGTCAGTCTCATGACGCCCAGACGGCCCCTCACGCAGCCGGAGAAGGTGAAAGTTCGTACCCTCGCCGTGGAGCAGAGGACTGAGGAGGACAGTGAGTGATTCAACACAAACCCTACGTTTCCCATAATGAGCCTGGTGACATCACTGTGATGTCATCAGAGCCGCAGAGTAAAGTGAACTGAATATGAGGAGTTTAAACTGACGGATGACGGATGTTGAAAGACTGCACATAAAGTGTCATGTGACATAATGAATACATGAAACACAGTAATAGATTACTCAGCTCCACTGACACTGCTCTCAAACATGTGACCAAACAGCTGTGAAGACGATTAAACTTTGTCCTCCGTTTATCGTGTGTTTGTGTTTGTGGCCGTTAGCTCGCTGCTAAACTGTTAAAGTGCAGAAGTTCTTCTTCTGCTCTTTCCGTCAGTAACTAAACAGCTTCAGGTGCTTCAGCGCCTCCTTCTGGACGGAGGAGGACTGAGCCTGATTTACATTACAGCTCAGTAAACAGACGCAAAGAAGGAATTAACCCTCTGATGAAATAGTCGTCTTATGAACCCTCTTATGAAATAGTAGTCACTCTCTCTGCTGTCAGACATCATTCAGCTCATCACAATCAGTGCTTCTCAGCTGTTTATTGATCTGTTTCTGCTGTGAAGACGACAGGAACTGGACTAATGAGACACTGACTGACTCTGAACTCCGACTTGAAGAAAGTAGCTAGCTGAGCAACAATTAGGCTTCAAACAACCCACAATGCAACACTCTCGGTAGGAGACACATTGAGGTGATTCAGTGTCCTCTTCCCCTTATATTGAGTATGTTCCTGTAACTCAGTGTCAACAGCCTCACATATAGTCGGCGTTACGCTGCAGGTCAGATTATCGTTGCAGGATCTGGGCTTTACCTTCATTAGCAGCTGTTTGTTTATTGACCTCAGCCTCCTCTGAGGACCTTAATCCTTGACTGAGAGTCTTTCCAAAGCCAGCGTGATCCTCCTCCCTCTGGTTCCTGGTCCGAGCCTCTGGACTCCACACCCGCAGCTTCTCATTGTCTTTTGTTTCTCTTTGACCTGAAGTCGAGGGCAGCCACGGTAACGACGGCCTGTTGCTGGGGCGACCGCTGGAGGAGCCCGATCAGCCGATCGCAGACAAGTCCCTCCTGGAGATTGTTGACGGGATCGTGATGATGTACAACCTGAGTGTTCATCAGCAGCTGGGGAAGGTGAGTTTGTGTTTGCTGTGTGTCAGTAAGTCACAGAGACCAGAGGAAGCAGAGAAAACTGTCCCTGCTCCGGGTCTCAGACCGTCTGATGGTTGGTGGACTGTCGGATCGGAGCCTGGCTGGCACTGATCGGTCACATCCAGACGCCTCGGCAACAGTTTCCAAACAGTTTCATCCTCGAGATCAAAGTAAAGTGAATGTTGTTGTGTTGATCAGTCAGAAATTTAAACCTACGAAACAGGACAGGATGGAATAAGAATCATCAGAAACAACGAAGGAAGAAACAAAGTAAAACTGTTGTGTTTACAACAAAATAAGAGGCAAAATGAAGGTTTTCATGCATCACTTTTATTTCCATGAAGTGTTTGTGACTGAATAATCAGAACGTTTTCATCATATTTTGTACATTAGATCTACAAATCTGCATTCACAGTGAACATTCAGGACATCCGATCAGTGAAGCAGATTCTAAACATGTCGTCATCTGGTTTCTAGAAGGGAAACTCATCATGGTTTCAATGGCTTTAGTGCATTAACAACACCGAGGTTTACAGGAAGTACGATCGGCAGCTTCGTCATAGTTTGTCTTTTCATACCTGTGATCAGACAGATTGATGTATAAAATAATGATTACTGATGATTATTTGATTTTCTTCACAATGTACCAGGTTACATGAAGTCAATAATACAAACTGTCCAACCAGAACTCTGAGGCGTGTAAAAGGAACATGAGTTTGTTTCTTCGTCAGATGGTCGTGGTTTCAGACGACGTCCACGAATACGCCGTCGCGCTGAAGGACACCGAGGAGAAGATCGCACGCTGCCCGGCCAGAGTAAGCTCCGCCTGTTTCCTGTTTGATGATGAGTGTGTTGCTCGCTCTTCGTGCTGTCAGTGTGATTCAGCGGTTTGTGTGTCGATATCTGTCACGTCATCAGTCTGCTCTTCATGTCTGTGTGTTCGGATTTGATGTTAGTTATGATTCTCAAAGTGTTTCAGAGGATCTTAATCAGCTCTGTAAAGTGGTCAATGCTGCGGCGCCCCCTGCTGTCAGAACACCTGCATGAACCTGTGCCTTTCACGTCACTCAGTATCTTTACGCCTCTGAGCCTCTGGTACCAGTCTCTCTTTGTATTGCAGTAAAGGAGCAGTGAACATCTCTCTGTTAGCATGCCAGAGTTACTGTCCCCCCTCCCCTCCCCTCATCCATGTTCACGAGCACGAACGCCACTTGCTGATTGGCTGGAATAGTGTGGTGTTTGTTTGCTTTGCATTGACAGGCACACACACAGAATGGACAGACAGCCAATGAGGAGATGACCCCTGAATTTCTCTTCCAGTGAATATCAAGTCTTTCTCCACCTTTAATATTCACGGCTGTAGTTCCATCCTTATCTTTAGTAGTTTGTTGATGGTTGTGAGTCACTTCTTCTATTTGTTGGTGCTCAGTTGAAGATAATTGGCCACAGTCCAGTCAACACACCCGTCAACCTGTTCTAATAGCTCGTCTCATTAGCTTCATGCAGGGCGCTAAGGTGTCACAGCAAACTTTACCGTAGCATGATGGGAGATAAAGTTCTGTAATTATCTGTGCAAGTTCACTCAACAAATAAATGTGTTTGTAGCTTTATGGTAATAAAACTGATGAAGTCGTGCAAAGGGGACGGCTGCTTCCCACACCGCCCAGGCAAACCTTCTTGTTCAAAATGATCCAGTACAACTTGTGATGATCAGATTGTTGGTGGATGAGTTCCATCATCATCATCATCAAACAGCAGGAGTACCTGTGGCTGGGGTTACCTGCTGCTGTACCTGGTAAATGGCCCAAACCTGCAGAATGTCCATTCATGGATAATACGATGAACTCAGAACAGGATGGCTTTCCAGCGCGACAGTCAGAACTGTAACGTCGTGGTTTTCACTGAGACGCCACTCTCCATTTGGGGTGGGGTGACGGCGGCGGGGTGTCTGCTTCATGGTCAACCACCAGTGGTGCTCAGATGTGGAACCTTTCTGGCGACTGCTCTTGTGACCTATAGTGTCTTACGATCAGATGACGCCCTGATTATCTCCTGATGGAGTTTACGTCGGTCTAACAGCAGTTTACGTTCCACCACACGCCGACACTAACCAAGCCCCGACAAGCTCCGGACCTCGGTCTGCATCCGGGCCGATCGGCTCGTCCGCTGGCGGCTGCTGGTCACACTGAATTCAGAAAATATGCACATCTACCGTTACTCAGCATTGGGAGAGTCCGGTCCGTCCTGACAGTCATCGTCGATTATCCTGCTGTAAGTCGTAGTTCACCTGTTCTGCAGAAACTGATGCTGTCCTTTCCACTCTGGACCCGCCATCAAACCGCTCAGCTCTCAGGCTGGTGGGTGGTGAAAACTACTCAGCACACCACCAGGATGAAGCTGTCATTCGTGGACGACCTCTATACCTGGGGGTTCAGGAAAGAGGCCACCAGGATCATTGGAGACCCGGATCACCTCAGCCACAAACTGTTCTGCCTGCTGTATCGCAGCATCCGGGTCTGCAGGACCGGCTCAGGGACCGCGTCATCCTGCAGACCATGAGACTGTTGAACTCTGGAGCTCTCAACTTCTTTCCTGTCACTTCACTCACACTGCACAGGTGCACTTCACCTGTGTACTACTTTTATTTACCGTTACTACCTGCTGACCCCTCTGTGCACATACTCTGTATATTTTAGCTGGTACTGCCGGCTCACATCACAGTCTACAGTACAGATATTTATTTCACTGCTGCTGACGAGCTGCTGGAGCGTCACAGTACAGTGTTTATATGCATTAGCTGTCTTCTCTTTAATCACCTGCGTTTACCACATTACAGTTTATTCATGTACGCACTGCTGTGCACTATTCACCCACAGTATATCATTTTATTGTACATATATTTTATCGTCTGCACTGTTTGTCTCGTTTCTGATTCTTTTTCTCATTTACTCCTGTGATTTTCTTTTTAAACATATTGTTTGAATGCAGCCTGAGAACAAGAATTTCATCCATTCAGTTTCCACTGCTTCAGTGTTACTGTTCATGTGCACAAGACAAATAAAGTTGTAAAACTTGCAGTATTTATGTAAAAGACTTTAACCCTCTGTTGGTGATCACGTCACTGCTGTAGGTTCCATTTATTATTCAGATTCTAATAATTACTGTTAGCTTTGTACAGCAAGCGGACACATCACAGGTCTGATCCAGTTCATGGATAATCGTCTGATATCAGGATTTTATCTTTTCTGTTCGAGCTGTAGAAACATCTTCAGAAAACTTTATCAAATGTTGAGGTTGTGGTTCAGGAGGCAGAGTGGTTGTCCACCAAGGTGGTCGACGGTCCCATCCGCGGCTCCTCCAGCCGGCTCGGCCAGGCGTCGTCGTACCGACACACAGATCTTTGTTGGCAGTGTTTGCCGCCTCCACTGTTCCCAGTGACCCCCCAGGCAGTGGGATGCAGGAGGATCCCCGGTGAGACGGTGATAACACGCTGTCTTTTCTGTCCCGCAGAGACCAGACATCCTGGAGGAGCTCCAGAAAAGCCAGAAGGTTTTTGCAGAGAAGCTGAACCACCTCAGCAGGAGACTGGCCTGGATCAACGCCACCATCTACTCCAAGGTGATCCAGCCGAGCCTGCCAGCGTTCGGCTCGTTCACTCTCGTCTGCTCTAACAGAAAAGCAGAAGGACCTCACTCAGATGTAGCTTTGACTTGTTGCTGCTTCTCTTTCTCTGCTGATCTTCACTTTGTGGTTGTTGTGTTTGTGTGGAGCTCAGGAAGACTCGCGGCCGCTTCAGGGAAGCTAAAGGGCTGCAGGTAAAGACTAACTGTCTGTGTCCGTCTGCGCAGGACAAGATGTTGGATGTGTACTGGCTGCTGTGCGTTTGCATTCGGACCATCGAACACGCCGACAACACGGGCTCTTTGTTCGCCTTTGCTCCAGAGTTCTACCTCAACGTGGCCATGAATGCGTACAGCGCCCTGAAGAACTACTTCAGCCCTGCTAACAGCATGGAGGAGCTCCCAGGTAAAGCACAGGAACCGTCAGCTTTCCTCTGACACACCTACAGATAAAGTCCAGGTAGACAAACACACTGAGGGCTGAAATGACCTGCAGACATGATCAATGTCTGGAAGAGAGTTTGTATGAAGAAGAGCGGTTGGATATAAAGGCCTGGTTCTCTCTGCCTGAATGACCTCGCTGTCATTAGCTGCTCATGCAAAGAGACATGTCCAACCGGATTCCAGGTGTGTTTGACCTGCTAGAATCTGATTCTGGACACCACACGTCTGTAAGATTTCGTTGTTTTCAGACCAGTCAGTTGGACGCTGATCAATAATCCACATCTGAATAAAATATGCTTCTGTTCAGACTCTTGTAATCCTAAAATGCAGAGTAATGCAGCGTCGATGGGATGGATGGCAGAGATGATGGTGAACGTTCATAAAGATGCTTCCATGAGTTCAGAGCTGGAGGTGTTAACGTGCACTAACAGTAACGTTGGGTTTAATCACATTGAATGTGTTATTGTTGTGGTGTTAGTCCGACACGTACATGAGAGCTGAGTTATAGTCAGAGACTCGTGGTCTCCTCTCATGACATCAGTGTGGTCGATATAATGAAACACAGCAGATGCCAACCTGCTAACAGCTAATTCAGCAGACTGTTACTGAGACACTTTGAATAAATGTGAACAAACACAGACTAAAAAACAAGTCTGAAGACGTAGCTCACAGCTGACTCACTCCACTCAGTCAATGGCAGCATTAAACTTCCTGTGCACGACCCCCAAAGCATCATGGGAACTGTAGGGTGAGTAGAAGTCCGACAGAGTGCTACCAGGTGCTTTATTAATGCATTAATCTTGACATTTTCTATGATGCACCGTCAGCATGTTGTGGACATGATGAAGACTCTCTGTCCTCACACACACATCGATTTATCGACTCCTCCCACATTCAGAGCGCACGCTAACACTGCGTCATATGCACTTTGTTTCAGCTTTTCAGTGTGAGCTGATGAAGAGTCCACATTGATTTAATGTGTGTGTGAGCTGAAGATCAGTCGACTTCATGAATGTGTGTTTACGTCCTCAGGCTACGAAGAAACCTTGACTCAACTCGCTGCTATCCTCGCCAAGCACTTTGCAGATCCTCGAATAGTAGGCACAGGTAACACACACACACACACACATGCACAGAGACACACACACACACACAGACACACACATAGAGGCACACACGCATACACTGACACACACACACACACACACACACACACACACACACACACAGAGGCACACACAAAGGGAACACACACACACACACACACAGACAAACACACACAGACACACACATAGAGGCACACACGCATACACTGACACACACACACACACACACACACACACACACAGACACACACACACACATAGAGGCACACACAAAGGGAACACACACACACAGACAAACACACACAGACACACACATAGAGGCACACACGCATACACTGACACACACACACACACACACACACAGACACACACACACACACACACAGTTCATAATGGAGGTCATGTGGTTCAGATCCAGATCTGCCTGATTAGATCTGAGTTCATATGTCAGAGCCTGTTTCCTGTCAGCTGGCAGCTCGTGCTTCGACAAAACAGACAGAGCTGGTCAGGCGCAGGTGTGGGTCTGGATTCAGGTCAAGGTCTAGAGAGACCACAATCCTGTGTGTCTCTCTGTGTGTGTGTATGTGTTCTTCACACCTGTTGTAAAGTCTCCATTGAAAGTTGAGCCTTTCCTGTAACACCTTGACGTTCATGTCACATGACCTCTGACGGGTTGAGTCTCATCCTTCGTTAAGCGCAGGAAGTTGTTGTTGGGTTGTTGATCACATTTTCGTCTTCTCTTCCTGGCAGATATCAAAGACTCTCTGATGCAGGCCCTGGCCAGCTACGTCTGTTACCCACAATCCCTCAGGGCAGTGGAGAGGATCCCAGAGGAACAGTGAGTGTTTGTGTTTCTGCTATTGGTTTGGGTTTCTTCAGTTATGTCTCTGATTGGTCCGTTCGTTGGTGACAGGTGATTGTGATTGGGTCTGAAAGGCTCAGAACACATGATTGGATGAAGGAGAGTAACACCTGGACTCAGGAACAGTTTGACTGTTGATGATTCATTCTAGTTCATTGACAGAGTTCAGACTTTTTAGAATCAGGGTTGTAAAAGAGAAATACACACGAAGCCAGAGTGAGCGTCAGTTACGGTGCTCTCGACTCGAGCCGAGCCGAGCCGGGCCGGGCCGAGTCATGAAGCCATATATAATGAATCAGCTCTTTGTCTGTTCTTCCAGTGAATAAATGAGTGATGGGTTGGAGTCAGACATGGCTGCTCCTGCCGTGTGCTGACGGGTGTTTGTTGTCATTTCAGACGTGTTGCCATGATGAGGAATCTGCTGGCTCCCTATGAACAGAGACCCTGGGCTCAGACCAACTGGATCCTGGTCAGACTGTGGAGGGTGAGCACGTACACACACACACGACCTGTGTCACCACACATACAGTGATAACTGAGCTCGTTTGCAGTTGGAGGCGTCCTGTCAACACTCTGACAGGTGTGAGGAAGGATGGAGGTCAGCGGGAAACGTTCTCGTTGAGCTGTCGGGGGACATCCTTCCTGTGGATGTTAGCATTGTTAGCTAACATGGCTGCAGACTGTAGCCTGGCTCAGTATCTGTAGGAGAGCTACATGGCTGTAATAGTGGAATGTAATTATGTACATTTACTAAAGTACTATGCTTTTGATGTACTTGTACCCTAGGGTTTCTCTGTTATGAAGTAACATTAGTAATGGGGGACTTTGACTGTTTCAGTTTTACCTGAGTGAAGGCTTCTGCTCCACCTGAGCTGCTGTCTGAGCTCTTTGTGCTGTCTTTCAGGGTTGTGGTTTCGGCTACAGATACACTCGTCTTCCTCACCTGCTGAAAACCAAACCCGAGGACGCCAACCTGCCCAGCCTGCAGAGTAGGTGCTGTTGATTGGTTCAGGTTGTGGCCGTCTGTGTTGCTGTCTGTCGTTCTGTCTGTGGGCAGCAGGGAGGCGTGAATGAGTGTGTCGGGTGGTGTGAGTGAACGGTCCACACTGTCTCACCTCGTTCTTCTGTGTCTGTCTCTTGTGTTTTGTCCTTTCTGTCCATCCACTCGTTCAGGTTTGATCCTTGTTTTCTTTCAGGGATTTCCATAAATAAATCGAGGCCGTGACTTCCTGTCTGCACCCGCTTCATTTTACCTACGCCTCGTTTGATTTATGACTCTAATTAACTGTGTGGAAGAGTGTGTGTGTGTGTGTGTCTGTGTGTGTGTGTGAGAGACTCTGTGTCTCTGTGTGTGTGTGTGTCTGTGTGTGTGTGTGAGAGACTCTGTGTCTCTGTGTGTGTGTGTTTGTGTGTGTGTGTGTGTGTCTCTGTGTGTGTGTGTGTGTGAGACTGTGTGTCTCTGTGTGTGTCTCTGTGTCTCTTTGTGTGTCTCTGTGTTTCTGTGTGTGAGTGTGAGACTGTGTGTGTGTGTGTGTGTGTCTGTGTCTCTGTCTCTCTCTGTGTCTCTCTGTGTCTCTGCGTCTCTGTGTGTCTCTGTGTGTTTCTTTCTGTGTCTCTGTGTCTCAGTGTCTCTCTCTGTGTCTCTGTGTGTCTCTCTGTGTCTCTGTGTCTCTGTGTGTGTCTCTGTGTCTCTCTCTGTGTCTCTGTGTCTCTGTGTGTGTCTCTGTGTCTCTGTGTCTCTGTGTGTGTCTCTGTGTCTCTCTCTGTGTCTCTCTGTGTCTCTCTGTGTCTCTGTGTCTCTGTGTGTGTCTCAGTGTCTCTCTCTGTGTCTCTGTGTGTCTCTGTGTGTCTCTGTGTCTCAGTGTCTCTCTCTGTGTGTCTTAGTGTCTCTCTGTGTGTCTCTCTGTGTGTGTCTCTGTGTCTCTGTGTGTGTCTCTGTGTGTGTCTCTGTGTCTCTGTGTCTCAGTGTCTCTCTCTGTGTGTCTTAGTGTCTCTCTGTGTGTGTCTCTCTGTGTCTCAGGAACCTGTTTGTTGGTTTCCTCCAGTTTCGACACTCGTTGATCTGATTGATCTCTGTAGGAAGAAGTTGATGTTGTGTTGGACTGAAGTCATTTCGACACATCACGCCTGAATGCTCATTATTCAATCATGTGTTTTTAGAAGTAATTAGAAAGTAGTTTTCATTGTAATTTTACCATGATAAAACTGACATTCTACAGACAAACGAATCAGAACCAAAGTTTCTCTCTAACCTTTCTTCAATCTGCACACAAACCTGAGTCTAAAAACAACAAATCACTGTTTCACAGGCCTCATGTGGCCTCAACTATTACAAGATATAACGAGTGTTAACGAGTGAGCTTCAGAGGAGCTGGTAGGTGGGTTTTATTCCCTTTGGACAGAGCCAGGCTAGCTGTTTCCCTTCATGCTTCTTCATGCTAAGCTAAACTAACCAGCTGCTGTAGCATCATATATATTTTTTGAAGTACCTCAAGGGTCAATCCTCGGTCCTGTTTTATTTTCCCTCTGCTTGCTCCCTTTGGATATTATTATCATCATGGCACCTCATCACAACATCACTTTATGCTGATGACATGCAGCTGAATCTTCCAGTAAGGTCCGCTAAGCTTGGAGCAGTGAGCTGCTCTCATTACGGGAACGTCAAGGTCACACCGGAACCAGAATGGCTACTGGTTTCCACCAGTTTCCCCTTAGCATTCTGACTAACGACCATGTTTCGCGTAATTCTATTAACACAAACGCTGCGTTCACGTTTCCACTCATATTATCCACCAATAGAACGCTGAGATTCTCCAGAACGTCTTCATTCAAACCACTTCAAGATACAATCACAACCGAAGAAACGCCAACAGCAGACAAACGAGCGTTTATAAAACTGAGGCAACTCACCGATGACGTCTGTCAGTGATCCACAGATCAATAAAACATCCACGAAGGTCCAGAAGATCCACTGCAGTAAAGATATTTAGTCCAGAACACGATGATAATCCACAGGAAGATGTTTTCTGCTTTAAATCAGCAGGCCGTGAGCTCGTCTTCTGTGTTTTAACCGCTGTGACTTCAGGAAACAGATTCAAAGATCAGCCACCTCGTCTCCAGTTAGTTTGGGGCATGGCAGGATTCAAAGCCATTGAAATGTTGAAGATGCTGGCGTTCAGCTGCTTATTTACAGCTCTGGCACCTCAAATCAAGGATTTCACTGCTAATACGGATATTATACATAGTTTGAAGTGATAAATATAGTAAATGGCCTCAATGTAAAGATAAGTAGCCAAAATACATTAAATATGAATATGAATTTAGATTTCATGAATATAAATACAAATATTTATGTTGATAAATTTGTTGTAAATTGACTTATTTTTGAGAAAACTAGCACACCATTAGAGAAAAAATGAAAATATTCAGTCTTTATGCTAAGCTAGGCTAACCACGCCACGACCTGAACAACATGTTTTTGTAGGCACAGAGATGATAAAGACGCTGATCTGGGCGGGGGACTCAGGCCTTGGTTTGGTGTGAAGCATGTTTTCTGTGTCATCGACCTCTTTCTGCTCCTCTGCTTCTTTTCCACTTAATCGTGATTTTCTGCTTCCTGCATGATAATTGACTTTCATCTGTGTGCCTTCTCATTTGCATGTCTTTCAGGGGATCTGTCCATTGCTAGTTTCCAAAGTAAGTTCTTTTCCATCTCCCCGTTTTTGTTTGGCTGTCTTCATTTATTTTTGCTCTTTTGATCACAGCGGTCGGCTTTGTTCGGAGCTCAGTCTCACACAGCCTCAGCCTCATCAGGTAGTTGGTAGATGTAATGATGACCAGTTAACGTACGACATCCCATAATCAACACACATGTTATCTGTCTGTTTTCTAGTTCATGAAATGTACATGTGAATGGTTCAGTCCGAGTGCAGGAAGCTGCTGTCTGCTGACCCGAGAGGACGAGCGTTGTCGCTGCTAAATAAACCCCCACTGACCCTCAGAGGAGGATTCAGATCGTTAAATGAATAATTAACGAGAAGATTCTGTTGAGATGTCACTTAAACAAGCTTCAGCAGTAGATCCCCTGGTTTTCCATCCAAATGTCAAAATGAGGTTACAGATGAATGTAAAGAGTGAGGTGAAGGCCTGTGCTGGGAGAATGTAACTGAGTAGATTTACCTGCTCATCAGTTACTACAGCTGTGAGGTGACTGTGTTGCAGTATGAGGTATCATGAAGTGATGAAGGTTCCAGAGGTCGTTCCTTCAGCAGCAGTTTGACCTTTCAGATAATAAACCGTCTTTCAGGCTTCAGAGACGTTTGATTCTTGTGGGAAGCTGTCGGCGGAGGACAGAGAGGACAAGCTGGGATTATTAGACTTAATGAACACTTGACTCCAGTGTTCCCATCACGTCTCCCACTGGAGAGCTTTCCCTTTTCCTCTCCACACACTGTTTGTCTTCCTCCTCCTCCTCCTCCTCTCTGTGTTCCCTTCCTGCTTGTCGCCCTCTCTGCTCCTGTTAATCCTGTTCCTCTCACCTGTCCTGTGTTTCCTGATCGTCTTTGTTGTCCTCCTTCTTGTCCCTTGTGTCTCAGAATGATGAGGATGGTGACCTGCTGTAAACGTCTTCTCTGCTGTTGTGACTCTTAAAGTCTCGTCTCATTGGTCACATCTGTTTATGTGTTTGTTGTTTTAATTAAAGGGAACTAACATCTGCAGTCCTGAACAGATGTTCCAGAATCACTGCGAAACTAAATGTGAATGTTTGTAAAGGAACCAACTGCATCACACACAGAGGCAAGACAGACAGCTGACAGACAGACAACTGACAGACAGACAACTGACAGACAGACAGCTGACAGACAGCTGACAGACAGACAACTGACAGACAGACAGCTGACAGACAGACAACTAACAGACAGACAACTAACAGACAGACAGCAGACAGACAGACAGCTGACAGACAGCTGACAGACTGACAACTGACAGACAGACAACTGACAGACAGACAGCTGACAGACAGCTGACAGACAGACAACTGACAGACAGACAACTGACAGACAGACAGCAGACAGACAGACAGACAGACAGACAACTGACAGACAGACAACTGACAGACAGCAGACAGACAGACAACTGACAGACAGACAACTGACAGACAGACAGCTGACAGACAGACAGCAGACAGACAGACAGCAGACAGACAGACAACTGACAGACAGCTGACAGACAGACAGACAGACAGACAGACAGACAGACAGCTGAAAGACAGACAACTGACAGACAACTGACAGACAGACAGCTGACAGACAGACAGACAGCTGACAGACAGCTGACAGACAACTGACAGACAGCTGACAGACAACTGACAGACAGACAGACAGACAACTGACTGATAACAGACACTATTGATCGATTGATCTTCATCAGAACAGTTTTTACATTGTTCTCCTGTTCCTACCTCAGGACTAGCTGTTCTGGTGTTGTCACTGATATGTTTCAGTCCTGGTTCAGTCTTTCTCCAGCTCCAGTTCTCTTACCTGCTGCTCCTCTGAGGAGTAAAAACATGCTGTTAAAATCATGTCTCCGTCCTCTGTCCTCTGTCCTCTGCCTCCGCTGCGGCTCACCTTCTTCCTCTTCCCTCGTCCGATTGGTTCAGAGCCGTGTCCGTCGCTGCTGCTGCAGAGACACATGGCGGAGCTGCTGAGCACGGACAAAGACATGGCCGCCTCGTTCCTCAACAGCGTCCTGAACCAGCTCAACTGGGCTTTCTCCGAGTTCATCGGCATGATCCAAGAGGTGAGCCCGCATGTTCACGTCATACTCTTGCGTTGTGTTAATATGATCACCACAGACTCATTTCAGTTGGCATCCAGACACGGCATTATTGGTCCTGGTTTATGAAACACACATATATATAGTCAGTCCCCGTCGCAGCGGCGCGCGCACACACACACACATTCCGGTCTGAAATAAAAACGAGGGAAAACCAATTAACTAACACAAAAGAAAACAAAAGAAAATTACGTCAACTTTTTATAAAAAAAAGGAACGTGCTCAACCATTATGAGAGCAAACATAAATTAAAGTACACATTTAACAACAAAAACCAAGTTTAATATGGACAAACAGCGGAGCTCCTGGTGTTCATACATACCCAGAGGACGGCGAGGTGCAACTGTTGCTATCCTCCGGGTTGCACTACACCAGGTAGCAGGGCTGCTGCCTTCAATGACCCTTGGACAACCTAAATGTGTATGTGTGTATGTGTTATTAAAATGGCAAGTGGAATCATACCACTACTTTAACTCCGTTACACTGAATCAGCTGAAACCGCACACCTGTGTACTGAGCTCAGGAGAAGCAGTGTTTCCAAACCTGCAGTGGATCTCAGGGGATGTGAGTTGATTTATGGCTGCTGCTCTGTTGAATGATGGACAGGAGAGAGAGGAAACAGAAAAACTGACACAGGACCTGCAGCACGGCCCTCCATGAGGTCCAAGGTCCTTCAGTCATCAGGTCTCCTGAAAGCAGAGCAGAAAGGTTCAGCAGCTGACAGTCGGGTCTGCAGGGGCAGCGCTCAGTCTCAGTGTTAGAGGACAGCATAGAGGGGCGGTTGTGTTTGTTCCCTCTGATGACATGACTCAGTAACTCGCTGTCAATCATCTGCACTTTGTCTTCTGATTGGTTCCTGCGTGGAGATCTGCTGATTCCAGCTCAGCAGTTTGATAGAAAAACCTTTCACAGCATTTCACTCCTAAAAGAGACAGCTTTGTCTCTGTCCTCGCTAGCAGTCTGTCTTTCTGTCTGTCTGTCTACATGTCTGTCTGTCCACTCGTCTGTCTGTCTGTCTCTCTGTCTGTCTCTCTGTGTGGCTGTCTCATATCTGTGTGTCTGTCTTGATGTTCCCCTCAGGATTAACTGAAATAACTTATTTGATCTTTTTGTCTAGCGCCACCATCAGGTCAACCTCTGCCTGTAAACGAGGACGGGACAGCAGAAGTTGTAGAACGTGTTTTTTCAGCCTTTCTTGTGTTTTTGTGACGACTGTTCAGATTAATGTGGATTTTCTTTCGTCTTTGTTTTTTCTCCTCTCCTTCATCTTCGTCACCTGTCCTTCTCTCTTCTGTCCATCAGATCCAGCAGGCTGCAGAACGTCCGGAGAGAAACTTTGTGGACACTCGTCAGCTGAAGGTAATCACACATCCTGTCACGTGACCCTGTGACATCAGCTGTCTGACTCTGAAGTCATAGCTCTGCTGCTGGATACGAGTCTTCATCAGTACCGATGCTTCGCTTCAGCTTCTTCTGCTGAACTGATGCCGTCAAGCTTCTGCTTTGTAAAACAAATCCTACAGCTCTCCGGTTCTTAAAGGTCCAGGTCAGGTGAAGCTTAGGGTCACCTGTGGATGAATGTGTTGAGGCTCACCTGCCTCCTGCAGATCAGCTGACCTGTAGCTTCACCTTGTTAAACCTTGTTCCAGGTGTGCGCGACCTGCTTCGACCTGTCGGTCAGCCTGCTGCGAGTGCTGGAGATGACGGTCACTCTGGTGCCAGAGATCTTCCTGGACTGGTCCCGCCCCTCTGCAGAGCTGCTCCTCAGACGATTGGCTCAGGTGAGGAAACGTTCTGCTTGTAAAAAAAAAAAAAAGTTGAGAGAGAGAGAGAGAGAGCAACTGCAACAACAGCAACAGAAGAAGAAAACTGATCAGTGTTCGATCGTTTCCTGCAGCTGCTGAACCAGGTGTTAAACAGAGTGACAGCAGAGAAGAACCTGTTCGATAGAGTGGTCAACCTGAGACTGCCAGGTACGCACGCACGCGCGCACACACACACACACACACACACACTCTCTCACACTCCTACAGTCTCATCTATGTAATGTCCTCTCAACTGATGTGTGTGTGTGTGTGTGTGTGTGTGTGTGTGTGTGTGTGTGTGTGTGTGTGTGTGTGTGTGTGCGTGCATGTGCGTGTGTGTGCGTGCAGGTCTGGAGAGTGTAGACCACTACCCCATCCTGGTAGCTGTGACAGGGATCCTGGTCCGGATCCTGGTGGACGGGCACAGACAGGGGTAAGATGTTTCCTTTTGGTGTGTTTGACTGTCATCTAGATGTTTACCCATAATGCACCTGTTGCCTGCTTGTTCACGTCCTCGCTGTCAGTTTAGTGATGGTCACACCTGTCCGTCCACGATCCGGCAGTGAATAGAAACGTGAATCAAACATCCAGGTGTGTTTTCAGTCTGTCCATCGGCGACACGGTTAAAGTGAAGAGTTCAGCTTCAGTTCAGGACCTCCAGGAAACAGTCTGTCAGTCTGTCAGCGCCGGTCTGGCTGTGACTCTCAGGAGGTCGCACTCACGGCTCGGAGGCTGCCATCAGTTCTGGTCTGAACGAGATCACGTGATCTCCAACTACTATCTTCGGCTGCAGCTTTGTGGTTTGTTGTTTGTTCCTCAGTGCAGGCGTTCAACTGTGGGTCAGCTAACATGTTGCTGTGTGTTAGCTAACAGAGAACATGTTGCTGTGTGTTAGCTGACAGAGAACATGTTGCTGTGTGTTAGCTGACAGAGAACATGTTGCTGTGTGTTCGCTGACAGAGAACATGTTGCT
Source organism: Chelmon rostratus (assembly GCF_017976325.1). Lineage (NCBI taxonomy): Eukaryota > Metazoa > Chordata > Actinopteri > Chaetodontiformes > Chaetodontidae > Chelmon > Chelmon rostratus. The sequence continues at coordinate 527,176 of NC_055659.1, forward strand.
GTGTGTTAGTTAACAGAGAACATGTTGCTGTGTGTTAGCTGACAGAGAACATGTGTGTTAGCTGACAGAGAACATGTTGCTGTGTGTTAGCTGACAAAGAACATGTTGCTGTGTGTTAGCTGACAGAACATGTGTGTTAGCTGACAGAGAACATGTTGCTGTGTGTTCGCTAACAGAGAACATGTTGCTGTGTGTTAGCTGACAGAACATGTGTGTTAGCTAACAGAGAACATGTTGCTGTGTGTTAGCTGACAGAGAACATGTTGCTGTGTGTTAGCTGACAGAACATGTGTGTTAGCTGACAGAGAACATGTTGCTGTGTGTTAGCTGACAGAGAACATGTTGCTGTGTGTTCGCTAACAGAGAACATGTTGCTGTGTGTTAGCTGACAGAACATGTGTGTTAGCTAACAGAGAACATGTTGCTTTGTGTTCGCTAACAGAGAACATGTTGCTGTGTGTTAGCTGACAGAACATGTGTGTTAGCTAACAGAGAACATGTTGCTGTGTGTTCGCTAACAGAGAACATGTTGCTGTGTGTTAGTTAACAGAGAACATGTTGCTGTGTGTTAGCTGACAGAGAACATGTTGCTTTGTGTTCACTGTCAGAGAACATGTTGCTGTGTGTTAGCTGACAGAGAACATGTTGCTGTGTGTTAGCTGACAGAGAACATGTTGCTGTGTTAGCTAACAGGGAACATGTTGCTGTGTGTTAGCTGACAGAGAACATGTTGCTGTGTGTTAGCTGACAGAGAACATGTTGCTGTGTGTTAGCTGACAGAGAACATGTTGCTTTGTGTTCACTGTCAGAGAACATGTTGCTGTGTGTTAGCTGACAGAGAACATGTTGCTGTGTGTTAGCTAACAGGGAACATGTTGCTGTGTGTTAGCTGACAGAGAACATGTTGCTGTGTGTTAGCTGACAGAGAACATGTTGCTGTGTGTTAGCTAGCAGAGAACATGTTGCTGTGTGTTAGCTAACAGAGAACATGTTGCTGTGTGTTAGTTAACAGAGAACATGTTGCTGTGTGTTAGCTAACAGAGAACATGTTGCTGTGTGTTAGCTAACAGAGAACATGTTCCTGTGTGTTAGCTAACAGAGAACATATTGCTGTGTGTCAGGTGTCGATGCATCAGCAGGTCTCTCTGAACAGAGTTTCAGTCCTGAGTATCACCTGCGACAGAGCGAAGGACTCTGTGAAGGTCTGTTTGTGGATCAGCGTTGAACGGTGGTGAGAAGCTTGTTGTAACAGTCGTGGGAGAGGGCCCCTTCAGGCCACCGTACTTTAAAGTGTGTCCACTGTGTGCTTGTGTGGAGGATTATATGGATTAAAGAGTCCTGAAGCAGCTGAAGGTCGACTGACCCCGTGGTTAACTGGATAATTATCTCTGAAGAATTACGTTTGCCCTCTTTAGTTCAATAAAACTTTATTTGTGTGTGGGTGGGCACACAGATGCAGCAGCTTGCGCACACACACGCACACACACACACACACACACACACACAGTCAAAGAAAAGAGAAATAAACTAGAAACAATCAAAATAACGTGTGAATTAATAAATGTGTTAAAAACAGATGGGGATGAGGCCATGAAATAAAAGCATGACAGGAAAAGCTGAGGGGTTGAGAAGAGGGAGTCACAGCTCATTGATTTCCTCAGGACTTATTGATCTCTATAAGAACTCAGATTCTGTTGGAGTCCAATGGGGACATGTTTTCCTCACTGTCTCAGCTGGTTCCTCACAGAAATCGAGCGAGTAACACAGAGAGACACAGAGTCACTGGGAGACACAGCGAGTCACTGTGACACACTGCAAGACACTGTGAGACACAGAGTCACTGCGCGTCACACAGAGAGACACAGTGAGTCACTGAGAGACACAGAGTCACTGCGAGACACAGCGAGCCACTGTGAGACACAGAGTCACTGCGCGTCACACAGAGAGACACAGTGAGTCACTGCGAGACACAGAGAGTCACTGCGAGACAGAACGAGTCACTGCGAGACACTGCAAGACACTGCGAGTCACACAGACACAGTGAGTCACTGCGAGACACTGCAAGACACAGCGAGTCACAGTGAGTCACTGTTAGTCACTGCGAGACACTGCAAGACACAGCGAGTCACAGGGAGTCACAGAGAGACACAGCGAGTCACTGTGAGACACAGAGTCACTGCGCGTCACACAGAGAGACACAGTGAGTCACTGCAAGACACAGAGAGTCACTGCGAGACAGAATGAGTCACTGTGAGACACTGCAAGACACAGCGAGTCACAGGGAGTCACAGAGAGACACAGTGAGTCACAGAGAGACACAGAGTCACTGCAAGACACAGCGAGTCACTGCGAGTCACATCGAGTCACTGCGAGTCACTGCAAGAAGCAGCAGAGTTAATGTAGTTGTGAATGTTTGGAACGCTCACGCTGGGTCCTGGTCTCACAGGCAGGTCCTGGTCTCTGAGTCCAGACCCTCACAGCAGACTGACACAGTAGTTCAGTCTCAGTCAGAGCTGATAAATGTTTCTGTTGTTCCTGAACAGCTTTGTTTTCACTCCGTGGACTTATTGATCGCTTTGTCACATGCATGAACACACAGCAGGAATCCAGAGTGCAGATTGATGTGATGTCATCAGCTTGTGAAAACCACGTATCTCCAGTAATGAGTACATATGACGATCTTACAGATTATGATGCATCGCTGCAGATTAAACCAGCCAACAGGATATAAAGTAGTTCAAATGAGCTCAACCTGAAACATCTGCAGCAGTAAAATGCAGCATCCACATTAATGCAGCAGGAATATTAAACATTAGATATGATGAAAAACAGGAACGCTGTACTTGTAGTGTACTTGTAGCATTTTCACTGTATCAGTACTGGCACACAGTGACAACTCTGAGTACTCGCTGATGTTTCCTGACTCCATCGTGTATGAGAGAGCTTGAGGCTGAAGGAAACCTCCACCCCTCTGTGGTGCAGTTTCCTGCCGTCAGCATCCTGTGACGTGTCGGTCGGTTTATCAGCTTCGCCATCGGCTGCGTCACGTGATCATCAGCTAACGGCGTTCTGCTCGGCCCGTGTTAGCATTCCACTGTGTCCTCCGGTCGCGGCGTCGGGACGTTGATTGATCGCCTCCCGCTCTCCCTCGCCGGTTAATATGTGTGACTCAGCAGTTTGTCATTCTCCTCCTCGTCTTCGCTAGCCTCGCCGTGGCCACGCTGGTAGAGCCACGCAGTGATTCACAGATTATCGAGTGTGATCGAGCGATCTCTGTCAGCAGCAGCTGCGCAGGGATCACAGCTGATCCCTCGCATACGGAGGACGGATGTCGTGAAGACATACGTCCACTAACACACAGATTCAATAAGAGCTGCTGACAGCATCAGTCACAACACTGAACGCCATCAAACAAGAAATGACAAACTTACTCACATGCTGCTCGTCAGTTCGCTGTGGTCGTGACCCCCCCCGGTCGCAGCCCCCTCAGCTTTCTGTCTGCAGCACACATGAGGTGTCAGCTGCTGGTTTGAGCGTGTCATGAGGCTACAGTTCATCTTTAAAGTGTGTTTGGTAACGAGTTCAGCACATCTACTTAAAGATGCAGTAATGTTGAGTTTAAAACTGAAACTAGTGGACAGAAACATCAGTTAGTGCAGCTTTAATTGGTGAAGCACAAAGTTTGAGGCCTGTATCAGGACACTGAAGATCAGTTTTTAGCTTTCTTTTAAATCTGCTTCCTGGTGCCTGTTGGTAATTTGTTCCAGAGCTTTGAGACAAAATGGACAAAGACTGCGTCCTCTTTGGACGCGTCCTCTTTGGGCTGCTGCTGGAAACCTCCAATAAGCCGGCAGCAGATGACGGCAGTGTTGTTGAAGGCAACAACATTCTTCCAAACTTCTCAGGGGGAAGTGACGGGAAGCCTCAGTTTATGGCCTTCAAGTGATAACAGCATCGTTCTTTATGTTCCTGACCAGACGGCAGTGTTGGTCTCATCACTTCAGGCCGGCCACATGATCGAATTCCATCAAGGCCGCTGCTGCACCTTATTGCTCCCATTATGGCGTCCACACGTAATGGTTTTTATTGACCAGCAGGCCGTCTTTGTGTTGATGGTAATGATCAGCTGCTCGTCCATATCTCACTCTTTAAAAACCTTTTTATGGGCTTTGCTGACTGGAACAGAGACGTTTTTATTTATTACTATGATGCGTCAGGTAGTCTTAGACTCGCTCACATGTTTTCACGACTCGCACTTTTCTGACATTTGTACTTTTTATTGTGAGAGAAGAACGAAAGCAGAAAGTTCTGCTGAAGTTTCGAAGCTTTGACGACTCATCGATGAGCTTCGGTCTGTTTCACTCTGAGGATCCTGAACATTTCCATCTTTCACTTCACTTCAGACTGGATGTTCTGTGACAGGAAGTCACGCACCAACGCCATGAACTCGTGCATCGGTCGCCGGATGATGAAGTAGCTCGCCTCGTATTAGCATAGTTAGCATGGCTTTCCCAGCATGCACTGCTGGGCCCGTCCATCAGATCGTCCATTCCTTACACCTCGTTCATTTGTTCCTTCCTCCCCGGCGGCCGGTCCGTCGCCTCTCCTGCTGCTGTCTGCTGTGGACGTTTGTCTTTGTCACTGGAACAGATGGACGAAAAGTGACGCGTGACTTTCTCTCAATAAATAAAATGAAACTTTACAAACATCACACATTCCTTCAGATGGTCTTTAATCAAGCAAATTGATCAAAGCTAGTATTTAGAAATAACAATGATGAAGTTAACTTAAAGTAAGAGTCCAGAGAAGTGCAGAGTGAACAGAGACAGGAGCTTCTGTCCAGCATGAGGACAAAGAACCGAGCAGAGATCTGTAGCTGCAGGTCTGACGGTGAACCTGCTGGTCTCTGTTAGCTCGTCCTCTCTGACCGCTGGTCCACTGTTTCAGCGTCGTGTTTCTGTGACGTGAAGACAAAGTGGAACATGAAGACTGCGCTGTGAGGAAGGCCACAGCTGTTTTTAGGACATGTTTGCAACACGCTGACTTGGTTTGTTGGTGTTTCATCTCGTTTCTTCCTGCACCATCGTGCTGCCGGTGGAGTAATTGATCGGCACTCGTCCTCTGAACATCCTCCAGCTGTGTCCTGGACTGATTTCATGTCCTAATGCAGCTCACATGCAGCCTGTCTTACTAATAGCTTTTGGCCACTCGTGGGTGTTGAAGTGTTCGGATGTAATAAATCAGAGAGGTGATGTTTCAGCTTTCTGGAGCTCCAGTAAACCCCCACAACCAGCTGGATTCAAGAGGAAGGTCTCCAGGTGATGCAAAAACATGACAAATGTTGGTCTCACAGCAACATTAGATGGGAAATAAAAAATCAATCAAAGAGAAACCAATCATTCTGTCACTGGATTGTAATCAAACTAAATTATTTATTAGCTGTTGTTCAGGGTGAACCAACGCAACCAAAGCTCGTCTGAAAGTGCAGATTGGATGAAACGGAGCTGACTGAAGCAGACCAGGAGGAACTGAGGCGCGGTGTCAGGCTGCAGAGGATGTCTTAAAGGACCAATCGGCTGTAAATGTTCCCCCCAGGCCCAACCCTCACAAAGAGACGGCTGCAGGAAACATGTTAGCTCGCCTGCGTCTGACTTCCTGTCTGAGGCTGCAGCTGCAGACTGTTTCCTCCTCCTGAATATCTGGACAGATTTCCTGACATATGTCACAGTGTTGTACAGTAACGTCGCTCCACCACAGTCGCGGGGGCTTATTCGCCTCCACCCGCAGCTCGGACTCATCTGTGGCTCCTCCATCTCTTCTTCTCAGTGGCTTCATCGTCTTCTCTTTCCGTCCCTCCTCCTCCTCCTCTCTCCCACCTGCAGTCCCTGCAGTCACTGAGGCTGTGAACGGTGATATGCAGCAGATTCATCTGTTCATCATGTCTCCATCTCCTCTCTCTGTTCACATCAGGACTATTATCAGCCCTCCGCCCCCCCGCCCCTCCACATTGTAGAAAATCAATGGTGCTAATTATTGTCCATTACCTCGGGCTGAAAGACATCAGGAGCGGCTCGCAGCCATCCACAGATTAGATTGAGACCGGGGCTAATTAGCTTAGCAGCTTTGGACCGTGAGAGGCCTGGGCTCTGGGGATGTTGTTTTCCTCCATCACACATCCCGGCCTGCTGTGAGTTTTATTGCTCTGTGCGATGGCTGCTGATCCCTCTCAGCTGGAGGATTGTCTTTCAGCGAGTGATCGTGTCCCGCAGAGTCTGGGAGGGTAAATGTTTTCAGGGATGTTTCCCTCTGTGGTCGAGGCGGTGCAGCAGACGTGAGACGCGATACTGAGAGCATGTTTTCATCAAAAGTCCTTCAGCTAAGAAACACGAGCAGAAGAAACTGATGCTGATTAACTGTGTGAGCTTTGAGTTTCACCTGTTCAGGGTCTGTTACAAAGGGAGGGGGGTGATTCCAGACTCACCTGAAGCTCGTGCTCACCTGCTCGCTGTCGTCTCGTTATGACGCCTCAGCATCAGTTTGACCTGAAGCTGATTCTGATTCAGCTCAAACCCAGACTGACGCAGCCACTCTCTAAGCTTCTCTGGCTTAAACATACAGTTTACAGCCGCACACCGTGACTAACATGCCTGTCACCATAGCAACACAGCCATGTGATGCCTGAAGGTCGTTTGCATTATTCACGTGGTTGGATTTGATTCGTCAGTGTTGTGACACGTGACAGAAGAACGAGCCACGACACGAACTGATGCTCTCAACACATTTAATGACACAACAGTGCAGTTTCATTTCAGTCACGCTCCACCCTCTCCTCTGCAGGTTTAATGCTCCACCGTCGCAGCATGTTTGCGTGGTCAGCAGCGGGCTGTGTTTTCCAACCTGAGACTGAAATAACAAGCTAACATGTTCCTGTGTTCCTGATCTGCAGCTGTTCTTCAGGCTGCCGCTCTGTGTTCTCTTTAGTTCCTGCGCTCTGTTCGCAGCACTCGTCGTGTAAACCATCTACTATTTTGTTTAGCTAAGTAGCAAATGTTAGCATGCTGAACTAAGATGGTGAACATCTTGTTTGCATCTTCACAGCGTGCTCGATGGCTGAACTTACCTGAACAGGTAAAAGTGTTAAAGCTGTTCACTGTGTTGTGACACAGTTTCATTTATTGATCATCATATTCAGCAGTTACATTCTGATCACATTGACTTTGAACTACAGATACAGTTCATGCATTTATTCACTTGAATTCATTCACTGGTTTGTTTTCAGTATTTCTGTGTGTTCATCTGATCAGTGCAATAATATACAGTTTCTCTCATGCGCACACACACACACACACACACACACACACACACACACACACACACACACGTGTGTGACTGTCTAGATTTGTTTCCTGGTGATTGGTTGATTGATCCTTTGATTGATGAGGAGGGTCTGTAAATGGACTCATCAGACTTTGATCCATTCTGTCCAGTAATGTGAGGAAAGTCCAGAAGAGCCTTGAGCTTCAATGATTTGATCCCATTGGTGTGTGTGTGCGGAGCCAACAGGAAGTCAGCTGGCTCGGCCACAGGAAGTCGTCACTGAGCGTGCTCTGTGGGTCGCAGAAGGTGGAGGTGTCAGTAGACTGTGAGGAATGAATGGGGCACCGTCTTTGACTCTACGTGCTGAGAAGCTAACAGTGATTAGCATGCGTCTGCACACATCAGGAAGACTCAACAAACACACCTGGTGAACCTTTAGTGGACTCATCTGGTCCTGACTGAAGAACTACAGCAGCGTGGGGGTGCAGCCTGTAGCACCATCACCCCACAGCAGCAAGGATCTGAGTTCACACACACTGATCAATGTATGTGTGTGTGTGTGTGTGTGTGTGTGTGTGTGTGTGTGTGTGTCATTGCTGGTGCTGAAGCTGATTTCCCGTCTTCCTGGTGGTCTTCTGTTACCGTGGAAACGACAGATAGGAAGGTGGGGGACACCGATGGTCAGAATGAAGAGGAAGTTCTGAGGAAAATAAGATGGACAGAAGACAGCGGGGGGAGAAGATGAAAGGTGGAGGATGGGAGGAAGGAACAGAGGGACATATAAAGGGCGAGAGGTCAGAGAGTCAGACGAAGGAAAGACGGATTCACAGCTGGTGGAGAGTCAGAGGGACGGGGAGAAGTTTTTGGGCTGGAGCACAGAGTAGAGGTTTGATGGATAGATCTGAGGGGCGGAAGGATAACAGAGGAGGAGGAGGTGGAGGGAGAGGAAGGTTCAGGTTGTTGAGGATTATAAAGCATGTAGAATGGGGGGGCAGAGGGAAATGGGGGAGGAGGGGTAGAAGAAGACAGAATGAATGACTGACAGATTATTACGGTTCAGTTATACACTTTTTAAATGGACATAAATATTAAAGACATTCTGAACTTGTGTGTCACACGTCACCGCGGGCGACTCCATGTGGTCGATGTGTGCAGCCCACAACCAGAATGTTCTCACTCGATTGGTTTGGTCTGGTGACGTCTGACCAGCGGTCCAGAAGGACCATGTCTCGCTGTTGTTGCCGGAAAAATGACGTTAGTGATCAAACGTTTAGCAAAATGTTTGCAGATTCACTTTCTGTAGATGAACGAGTCGTTTAAAGCTGCACTAACTGTTTGTGTCCACTAGTGTTCAGTTTTAAAATCAACATTCACACATCATCACCTCCAGCAGCTCCGGAACAACATGATGATCGATGAGTCGTGTTTGTGTCGCCTGACGAACGTCAGTCCAGCACTCTCTCTCTTTGAGCTCTGTGTTTGGTCTCCTCCGGCTCTTTAGCTGCTAAATGCTTCTCTGTGCTCACCAGCTCGTCTGTGGCTGAGTCTGTCTGCTGCTCAGCAGGGCGTGATCTGAGGCTTTTCACTGCTTCTTCTCTGGAAACAGAGAAGTCGCGTCTGACGGATAAACGAGCTGAAAGTGTCGATGAAGCTGCTGAAGCCGAAGCTGCAGCTTCAGCTGATGATTCTCGACCAGCGACTCCAACACGTGTGATAAAAATAGACATTATGGCCACTTTAATGTGTTAATAGACTCGTTACATTAGAACTCTGATCGTCTCGAGGCTTCGTCTCAGTGGCCTTAAAGACGTTTTTCTAATTGAAAGTCCTCGTCGTCTCAAACGTGTCATAAAAGGCTAAAATCGCAGCAGCTGACACGTGTGCTCATGTATGAAGGACACATGATCAGATGATGGACAGAAACGCTGAAGAGTCTCTGGCACGACAACGGGAACTTGGCTCTGCGGCGTATCTCACAGATGGAGCCAGAAACACAGCTAACATGCTGAATAAATGAGCTCTGGGCTCTGATCACGTCCACTTCACGTGATTTGACGAGTATTTGATTCACTGCTCGGCTGCAGCGGCCGGCAGGAATCACTCACAATGAAATAATGATTCCTGTGCTCCTGTTTTTCTTTCTTTCTTTTTCTTCTACTTCCTCATAAAGACTAATTAAGGCCTTGGAAACAGCTCCTGAACTGCTGTATAGAGGTGTGGATGTATTGATGATTATGTTAATCATTGATTAATCTGCTGATTGATGGTTTCATGTCAGAAAATCATGAAAAATAATTATTAAGTCATAATTAAAAACATAAAGGATCATGTATTTAAAGCAGCGTTCTATTCCAAAACTCTCGTGAAGCATTTCAATCAGTTTGATCAGATCTGATCACCTCGCCCACACAGATTACTCTCCAGAATTAGCGATGGAGGATGGATGAAGACGTTTTCAGGAGCTTTGAAAGCAGTGAGCCTGAACTTTCTGTTCCTATAAGAACAGTATATCAGTCTTTGTTTGAGACAGAATCAGCTGCAGCATTATTTAAACATGACACAGATAAAAGCTTTTCATATCTCTTCTAGAACTGGTTTCGCATCTTTTCCACCATAAATGATTGAAGTGTTGACACCGTCGTACCGGTCAGCAGTCTGTTGGCGTGCAGTGGGAGGAAGAAGCTGAGCTACGGGGAGATTTCCTCTGCTGCTTTTATTTACTCTGTGGTTTTCATGAATAATTGGTGAGACACGTTTTAGTGGAGAGGAGAGAGCATCAGATCAGGATTCCTTCTTAATGGAGGCTGGAAGTTTGTTCAGGTTCAGTCGTCCGTCCTGTTGTGGTGATTAAGTTTCCTGCTTTACAGGCTCAGGACTAAAACACTGCTCGCTTGTGCTAAATCGGCGTTCTGGCCGAATACCTGAAACTTTCAGAGTCAGGATCTGATGACTGATGACAACATGAGTCTGTCGAACTGTTTCGGTCCATGCAGACGCTGTGAAGCTGCATATAGATCCTGACAGGACCGTGGACCGTGTGGATTTCAGTCTGTTTCTGCAGGATGTGGCCTGGATGAGCCATCCGAAGCAGATAACTTTGAGAACTGTGAATCTTCAGATTACTGACAGAACTGAAAATCGGCTGGTTGATCTCATGTTGCAGTGAATGAGAAGCTAATTGTCTCATGTTGAAAATATCAATCAAACAGCATTAAAATGAAATAAAACCAGCAGTTTTTCACCCTTTCTGTTCTGCGCTGCTGTCAGCTGACGTCATTCATTTCATACGAGTGTCGAGTGACGACCTTCATCTTCATCAGCGCGAACATCTCTGCTCGTATTCAGCCTGAATCAGGCGTCAGATTAATTTGTTCTCCTGCACAATAACGATGTTTTACAGAGAAACGATCTGATTAATGTAAAGAGCTGTGGCTCTAGAACGGACCCCTGAGGTATACCTTCATGGATCCTTTAGGAAGTTCTTAAACCAGAAACCTGCAGAGACCAGCTCAAGACCAGCTGACTCTCCACTGGATGTACAGGTTGTTATGTAGCTGCTGGTCCAGTTTGATTTCCAGTCGGTGGAGTTTCTGTTTAAGACGTGGCCAACGATAACAGTTTACTGTATGAACACTCACTGATGTTCTTCCTCTGACTTTCTGTTATTGTTCCTTTTGTCTCGCTCAGACTTGTTTTCTGACCTCGGCCTTCTTCAACCGGCAGTCAGAGAAATGTGTTTCTGTGAGCTCGTACGTGGCGTCGAGACCGTTTATCTGGGATTTGTGAAGAAAAACCTTCAGCAGGTCACACATTCGTCGACCTTTGGATGTTTCCTCTGTGCTGTGCACGCTTCGAGTTTCAGGCTTTGATGGCTTTGAGTGGGCGTCTGCATATGTGTTGGTGTGAAATACACTTTCAGGCCTCCATTGTACTTCGGTGCAGTCGACTGTGGACGTCCTCGAGGACGAGCTGCTGTCAGGACTGTGACAAGCGCTGTGCTGTCGTGGCTCGTGAGCAGCTTGTTGTGTTGATGAAGTTCACGTCACGCAGACTCCTCCTCCTCCGAACCGTCAACTGTCGTTTGTTTGTGACTCGTTAGTTATTTTTCAGCATTTCCATCATTAGCTGTTTTACACAGCGCTCGTTATGTTTTAGCTTAGCTTTAGTTAGCTACAGTTAGTTTCAGTGCACTAATGAACACACAGAGGGACATTAAACCAACAATCAATGACATTCAGATGCACCGAATGCTGCGGGAGCTGGTGGTGGTTCTGACCAATCAGGACCAGGTAGCAGCTTAAGGCCGGTCCTCGGCACCCACCCCTTTAATGACGTAGAAGTGTTTGAGGAATAGAAGGATTCGAGCAGTTTGATGGTTGGTAACATCACCTCAACATGTTCTGTTAGCTTTAAACTCACTGTTGTCTTCATACCTCTTCGCTGCCTTTGATTGGTTGGTTGACTGTCCAACCGTTTTAACATGAGGGAAGACCTCATGAATGTTTGATGGCCGCTCTGCCCTCCATTTCATGTAAGTGCATCAGAGTGAGATCAGCCCTTCACTCCCATCCATTAACCCTTTCAGCTGTGGTGCTGATGAGAAGGAAACCTCCTCCTGAAGAGCAGCTGACCCCCCAGTCTGTTGGACCAAATGAGAAAAGCTTTTTTTCTGTGACCATGAAACAGCATCACACGTCCTTTCTGATGACCTCGAGAACGCTCCTGATAAAAGTCCAGTCCAGAGGGACAGTCTGCTCTCAGATATCCTCCAACGACTCGGTCATCATGGTCATCAGTTCACCTTCCAGTCTGGTTTTTTGAAGAGATGAAGGTCAATGATTGGCTGATTGCTGCTGCTTATTTCCCACGTGAAGCATCACAGATACAGAAGCTGAAGATGAGCTTTAGTGTGTTTCTACAGTATCAATGAACGGAGAGAGAGAGCGGGCGGGATCATCATGATCCAAGCTTTGGAGCTATACTTCCCATAGTGCCTTGGGGCATGTAAACAGGAAGTATAATGTTACTATGGATTCAGCTGTTAGCATCTCCTGTTAGCAGTGTCCTCATGGAGGCTCAGATCACCGGATCACAGGTTAATTCAGGATCTCCTCAGGAAGTGAAGTCACACTGGATGAGTGGATAAGGAGATGTCACCTTTGCCTCTGATCGGGGGGGGGTCATCCTCCGAGCGGTTCTTTGTTTGTTCTCTGCGATACATCTTGTGACTGATCCTCCTGCAGTAGGTGATCCCCCTCCCTCCATATCTCTGCCTTTTAAGCCTCGTCCCCTCGTGCGGGCTGTTGCTCTCTGTCTGCCGGCTCCTCAGTGTGTGAACCACATGACAGGATCTGCATGACGAGCCGCGAGTTCTGCGCTAATTTATGGCTGCAGAGAATCTCTGACGTTCAGTGGTATCGTGTTGATTTGAATAATAGCACGAAGGCAACACAGGAAATGAACAGGGCCGCCGTGGAGGGAGATTAATGACCCGTGTGTGTGTGTGTGTGTGTGTGTGTGTGTGTGTGTGTGTGTGTGTGTGTGTGTGTGTGTGTGTGTGTGTGTGTGTGTGTGTGCGCGCGCGCGCGCGCCCTCTGTGTTTCAGTTTGTTTTTCTCGATTAATCAGGACTGAAAGACGTATTGATCAGTTTCAATCAACATAGAATCTGTGATTAACTTCAGATCATGAAGTGGAAACTCGTCAGGGGAAGGTGGACGTGTTTCCACTGGAGCACAAAACAAGCCAATGATACGGCTTAAGGTGCAGAGAGAGAGTTCACTACACACACACACACACACACCAGGCTCGGTATGAACTCTTGATCAATGACTTGAATCGGTTGAATTTAATGAGCTTTTCTTTTTCTTTTCATGCTGTGTGTTTCTGTTCGTGTTTCATGTTGAATTGAAGCTGTTGTTTGTCTCATTTGTTCTTCCTGTTTGTTTGTGTGTGTAAGAGACTTTAAAAGAAGCTTCGAGGGGATTTTATGTTCACTTCCTCTGCTCGTATCGCAGTGAGCTCACACTGCGTCTGCTCCGAAGCTAAGCTGTAGTTATGCTAACGTGCTCTTTTGTGTTTGTGTTCTCATATTTCTGAGTATTTGCTGGAAAGCCTGTCGTCTGTGAGAGCTTGTTGATTCGTGGTGGCGTTACAGTCGCTGCTCACGTGCACATTTCTTATTCCTGTGAAGCTTGTTTTCATCTTCAGATCCTCTGTTCTGGCTCCGAGAGAGCAAACACAGCACACGACGGCTAGCATGCTAGCATTACATCATTCAGGCCTGACCATCAGCACGTTAAAGTGACTCCATCAGCACACGCACACGCACATGCACACGCACACACACGCATATATAATTACTGGAAAGTATCACGACAGTATCGAACCTTCATGTTAAATAATACGTTGATGTGGTGCAACACACACACACACACACACACACACACACACACACACATTGATTCAAACAAACACCTACTGCAGATAATAACTTCATACATAAGAAGGAATAATTGATCTGAAGGTGTTTTTGAGGTTTGCTGAGGACGTTCTCTGGGTAGAACGACAGTCTGAAATCATCTCTGGAGAATAAGAATAATAAATATATCAACCAGCAGCATGAAGAGCTTCTGTCAGCGGGACGCTTTGCTCTGAAATGTGTGTTTGGATGTTTGTTGGTGTCAAAACTTAATGAAAGGTTGATGCACTTGCTGCATTGGTGTGTTTAAAATTAGCTCTGACATCAGTTTAGCTAAAATAAAAGCAAAATATCCTCCTTTTCCCTCAGAGCTCAGTGAGCTCTCAGGCCCACTTTGCACATCAACTATGATAAACCAGATGTGGAAACAGTCTTTAGATGTTATACTTCAACACATGATATGGGGGGATTTGAGATTTCACACAAATAAGATGAACTTTTTAAAAACCAACTGTCAGTTTTTTTTAGTGAATGACAGATATGGAGGGTGTAGAGTGTCGTCTCTGGTCCTGCTCCGATCATCAAAGTTTATTTGCAGTTTGTGTCATTATCTGGATAAATTTGTCTCATTAGATGCTCAGAAATGAGATTTTGGACAACATTAATGTGAAGATGAGCTGATTTGGTTTCACGTAGAATAAGATGTGTGTTTCTGTATTTGTTGCTGTTTTGTGCACCTTCATCCACAAGAACACAGAGGAAACAGACTTTTAATGTGTCAACGACTATCTGAACCCCCGCCCGCGTCGTCCGGCTGCCATGTGGCCACTTTGTCCCTTCACAGCAACAGAACATGTGACCTTTCTTGAACGTCTTCGTTGTGAGGTCTGCTGGCGAGAAACTGCACCACGTTTGAATTTCATGAAGAATTCGATATTTCAGAGTTCAGTTGTTGAATGTGTCGAGGCTGAATGTGCAGAGGTGGCTGTAGGGATGCATGCACACGCGCGCGCACGCACACGCACACGCGCACACACATACACACACTTGACTCTCAGTAACAATAATAAGGCAGACCTTCACCCGGCGGTCCAGATACAGAGGTTTATTAGCACACAGAGGACGGGGGACGGGGGACAGGAGAGTGAGAGGATGGGGGGGTGCAGTGAATTCAGTGAAGACAATAAAAACAAACACTCGTCTGCCCTGATTGTGCTGTCAATCCTGCGGTACATTCTCCACACAAAGCCAAACCTTTTCTTCGTCACATTTATTGTCTCAGTGAATAAAAATTGATCAGACGTTTGAAAAAAGTTCCACTTTCTCCAGATGAACTCACCAAACAATGGTACGTCTCCTCAAGCGTAAATCATTTCATTCCTTTATTTATTCATTTCCCTTTGTCTTCCTGAACTGTTCTGACTGATGACAGTAATCATGTTCCGGGGGGGGGGGGGGGGGGGGGAGGAGGAGGAGGAGGGAGGAAGGATCAAACCTAACCCTTTAAAACACTTTCTATTTTTACTTGCTAAAAGCTCGTCTTCCTTCTTTGCTCGTCTACTCTAAAACACCTCACGTTGTGACAGAGCTACACTACGCAGACCGCTTTGTTTCTAATCGACTGACACACCGAAGGAACAGAAGCTCTACAAAAGAAGTTTTCTCTGTTTGAGACGAGAAGGCATCGGTAGCAAATGTTCATTAAAGGTACAAGCCGTGCTTAAAGGGACAGCCCTGTGCACTTTCAGTCCACGCTCGTCGGGAAAACGTCCCCAATGTCCTCTGAGATGTCTCCCTGCACTCTTTGTCTTTTAACTTTTCTGGCTCAGACTTTGAGGCAGCTTCTCCCGAGTTCTTGCTATTTTTGGTGTGTTTTAATGCTGACAGGCTTGTACTTGCACTGTCCTCCCTGTCTTTCTGTCTTCCGTGAGCACCGTCCCTACTCTGAAGTCTGTCTGAGCCCGACCCGTCACAGTGCATCGGTTCGTGGCTGGAGGGCTGAGTGGGCAGACCTGGGCAAACGATGATCGTAATAATAACGTAAATTTGGTATTCAACAGTATTCGCTCTCTAAAAATTGCACTTGTCTGTTTCGTGAGGCAGCTGAAAAGCCTCAAAGCCCAAAGCAAAGAAAATGTGCATTTTAAAAGCTCTTAGTTTCTTAGTTTGGAGTTCTGGTTTGCTCAGGTCCAGTGCTGGGTGCTGGGAAGTGGTGAGGAGGTAACCGGAGAAACAGAGGAGGAAGGAAGTGAGAGGTGATGGTAGTGCCAGTCTGCGTCTCTGTCTGTTAGTCTCGTTGCTATGGCAACATGATGGGAGTGTCTGAGAACACGGACATGATGGAGTCTGTCTCCCCCGCCCTCTGCTGCATCTGGTTGTGGAACTTTGAGTGCTGCTCTGGCCCTACCAGTAAACCTGGCCCCAAGTGTCCTTGCCCCACCCTGAGTCTGCCGTTCTGCTGCTCTTTGATTGGCTCCAGAAAGACCACATGCTTGTTGGTACTGACCTTGCGGCCCGGGCCCTCGGTGGTCGCCGGCGGGGTGGGCGTGAGGATGGAGGATTGGGCGCTTCCTGCCCCGGCCTCGTTCCCCTGGCTCAGGGCGGCCGCGGCGTGGGGTGAGGCCTTATGACAGTGAGGGCAGCGGCAGGGTGTCAGGTACAGGTACATGAGGACCAGCACCAGGCTCACCACGCAGCCCAGCAGGGTGGTGAATCCAGTGTTGAAGGACTCGTGAGGCTCGCTGTCGTGGTGCAGCACCACGGTCACGTTGACCTCCCTGCTTTCGTTGCGCTGCTGCTTCTCATCCAGAGCCATGCACCAGTAGATACCGGAGTCATCCGCGCCCGCTGCCACGATCTCCAAGCTGCCGTTCGTGTACATCTTTAATGATCCGTTGTTTCCTGGCGGCGCCACGTACTCCTGATTCGGCGACACCCAGAGAAAGGTCACATGCTGCCCGGTGAGAGTGGTCATACAGTGCAGCAGCAGTGGCTTTCCTGCCTTCACTGAAACACTGCTCTCCTGCTCGGTCAGCAGCCCGCTCACGGCGGTCAGGTTGCATTTTTCAAAGTAACGGGAGTGCTTGAAGAAGCGCACCGTACCTTTCTGCTTCCCGTAGACCAGACAGGTGTGCTCCTGCCTGAAGTCCGTCACTGAGGTGAAGTTCCTCTCTTCCCAGTACCGGAACAGTCCGTACATGGAGCACTCACACACCAGGGAGTTGTTGTGAAGGTAGAGACCTCTCTTCACTGAAGTGGGTAGGTTGGATATGTCCTCCAGGGGTAGTTTGGGCAGGCGGTTCGAGGACAGGTCCAGCATGGACAGGTGAGGGTGGCTGTGCTCTTGGATGGAAAAGAAGGGGAAGTCAGTGAGACGGTTGTGACTGAGGTAGGCCTTGCGGAGGCTGCCCAGTCCTTCCAGAGCTCTGCTCTCCACGTGGACGATACGGTTGTTGAACAGAAGCAGTTCCTCCAATCCGGGCAAATCTAGGAAATAATGCTGCTCCAAGACACGAAGCTGATTCGACGACAGGTCCAGGTGTCGGAGCAGGGTCCCAGAGGTGTTTCGAAACGCCCACGGCTGAATAGTTGTCAGCTTGTTGTGCGCTAACCGTAATGTCTCCAATCGATAAAGTCCTTCAAAGCTGCCCCCCTCCAACTGCTCAATCCTGTTATGGCTGAGGTCCAGAGTCACAGCGGAGACCGGCATTTCTCCGGGGACCCGCTCCAGACCCACGGCGGTGCAGCTGAGGATGTCCGAGGCGCAGAGGCAGCCGCCTGCCTGCAAGGGGCCCTGAGACAGGCAGACGGTGGCCTGGACTGGGCTCAGCTGGGGGAGCTGGAGACAAACTAACAACACGACAGCGGACCACCATAACGGCGATGCTGCCGCTGCCACCAAACCCTGCAGGAAACCACTACGAGCAGCAGCGTTCGACATGACGGCACCAGCAGGCTGCGGGCATCAGACCTGTCCTCTGGCTGTTGGTGACCCAGCTTTTATCTCTGTTACTGTCTCCACTTCAGAACAATGAATGCTTTCACATACTTCATGCAGAGGGATTCATGTCATAAATAAACTAACATGAGACTGAACATACTTGTTTTTTTGGTCTCTTTACACACTGACATACAGTTTTTTCTCTTTGGTTTGTGTTCCTGCTTCAGGCGACTCGGAGTCTCTTTTCATTTTCAACACACATCTAAGACAGAAAGCTGCTGAAGCTGCAGGGGATGAGGTGAAAGTCACCGTAGCGTACGCTCGCTCGCCTCCAGCTCGAGCTCCAACACGAGTGTTTATTTTGTTAATGTTGAATGAGGCGACTGCATCTGCATCCACCTGCCAACATGGCAGCCATCTGGAGAGGGCAAGAAGAAAGGAGGTGTGTAAACAAACAGATTCCTTCTGTTCTCCTTCTGTTCGGCAGGCGAGCAGATGGAAATCCAACTCTGTCTGTATGTTGTACAGAAGTATTTTGGTAATCGGCTCAAAGATAATGTTAAACGTGACGGATGTCAAAGTTCAGAAGCTTTAAAACTCATCCAAGTGTTCAGGAAAGTGAAGAAGAGGAGCTGATAAATATTGTCCTGTTCTCCGGCTGTGCAGAGCGGCTCTCAGTCCATTTAGCCCATAGCTGCACTTTGTGCCTCCGGCTCAGATTCTTAGATCCTGAATCTGTTGATGACTTTTCTCTCCAGGTCGTCTCGAGATGCCTCTTGATTCCTCGTTCGAGTGAACATTAAACTCATTTTCCAGTGAAGTGATCGGATCCGGCTCAGGATCGCTGTTTCCTAACAAAGCTTCAAGTTTCCCACATGAGCTGATTTTCTCTCCTCTTCATCAGTAGCTCCGATCGTGATGAGGGGGCCTCGTCTCAGTTGTAGCACGTCTTTGCTTTCATGCCAAGTCGGGTTTTGTGAATCGCTGCCCCGGCTGTCCGCCGCCCACGGCCCGCCCCGGTTCCAGGATCAGATTTTCAAAGCGGTCAGCATCCTGTCCACTTCACTACTCTTCACTGGGAGGCAGCGGCGGCAGCAGCGCTCGCAGCTTTCAGGCTGTTATCTGCGCCGCTCCTCGTCTTTCCCCCCCGCTGCTTTCTGGAGAGCCGTTCCCTCTTTATCGTTGGCAGGAGGAGGTTTCAGAAACCAAACATGAAACGTGCAGCGGCGGACTCTTCCTCTTTATCTTCTCTCCTGCGGAGCTCGGAGACAGAAGGAAGTTGTCGTTGGTCGTCTCCAGATGTGTGCGTGTGTGTGTGGGGGGGTTGGTTTCCTGCAGTCACTGCTGCCTCCCGTCTGTTCACCGCTCGCTCTCAGCTGCCTCTTCTGGTGCTTTCCCAGCTCCTCCTCCTCTTCCTCTCCTCCACTCTGGTTTAATCCTCCGCCCCCTCTCTCTCCTCCCGCCCATCCCCGACCCTCCTCCTCCTCCTCCTCCTCCTCCTCCTGATCTCCTCCTTTTACTGCTTCACTCACTTTCTGCCTGTTTCTGTCTCTCTCTCCTCTTTTGTCGTCACGGCTCTCCTTCTGCTTTCTCTCTGTCACAGCTGATGTTTCCACAGGAGGAGCGTTATGAGGCTGCAACTACTGAGTTTCATTATGTCGACAAAAACTATAAAAATCATTCAGTTTTGTTTTTTTTTGGCCTTTTGATAATGCAGCTGGAGAGAGAGAGGGATGAGCGCCGCTGATAGGTGCGTCTACCAGGTGAACTATCAGCAGCCATGCTGGTTCAGGTTCCTCCTGCAGCGGTGAGGAGTCACTCGTTAACCATCGTCTCTGAGAGATTCAGTTACAAAGATGGATTTTACTTCCTGGAAGTGAGGCCCAGAATGAGAAACAACCTTAAGGTCTGCTGGTGGTTCATGTTAGTGTGGGTTTGTCTGCTCTTTTTGACAGCTGGTCGTCCATCATGTGCTCAAACTGCAACTGTCTGCTGTCCGTCAGTCACTTGGTCCACTGGGCGGGTTTGTCTTCTCTAACGCAGTGATTTCCCTGCGGTTCATTCACGTGTCTGCGTTCAAGTCGTTGTCATTTGCTCCTTGAATAATGTGCTGCATCATTAGAATAATTTGCCCTTTTGTTGGTTTATAATGAGAGAGGGAGCACAATGGACTGGTGTTGAAACACAGGCTTTGACAAACACACAGTCGGTGACATTTTGCAGCCCTGAATCACCCTGCTGCTTCTTTCACAAGATGCTCTCTTCATCTTCTCTCGTCCTTTTCTCTTCGTTTGGATAAAATCGGGCCGATGATGGGGGGGTGATGACTGGGTGAAGGAGAGAAGAGTCTCTGTGTGAAGTGTCATGGCTGCTGTAATGATAAGGTCACAGTAGATTTTACTGGAAAATGTCACCATGTTTTCACGTCAGTCCCTCTGGACTCCTCCTGTGAAGGACACTGGTGACCTATGAGCAGCTAAATGTTTCAGGTGGACTTCACGGTGTAACAGCGGGGTGCGTTTAGACACAACAAGAGCCAAAAACTCTCAGATCTCAGAGATGGAGCTCAGCAGGATTAGGCCATTTCAAGGATGTGGAAGATGATGTTGATGATGATGTTGTGAAAGATTTCATTTACTCACTTGTGACAAAAAGCTAATGAAGCTGCGCTCCAAACAGCTGATCTGAGGAAAGTTGCAGTGCAGGCAGAGGTCAAGCTAACAGGCTATGAAAACGTAGCTAAGCTAAGCTAGCTTTCATGTCCTGCAGGCATTTATGCCGGTCAAGTTTAACAGGCTGCTAGCAGCTAAGCTACATCCCACATTGTGTGCAGAAAATCTAAAGATAAAAGCATCAGGACCACTATAAAGATACAACAAGAGTTTAAAAATGAATACAGTCCCACAAAACTACTGAACAGGACTGAGACCAAGGATAAATAACTACTCTCTCTCTCTCTCTCTCTCTCTCCATATATAAATATATATATATATATGTATATACACTGAAATGCAGTGAGCCTGTAGTGCAGGAACAGAAAGCAGCAGATTGTATTTTATAGCGGTGGTCCCCAACCCCCGGGCCGCACAAGAAATGATTAATTATTTCCGTTTTATTTATTATCTGAGTCTGAACGATCTTTTATTTTGAAAAATTGAAAAATCTTTTATTTTGAAAAATGACGGGATTCTCTCGGTCACTCGCTCAAATTTAACAAATTAAATATAACAAATTTAAAAGGTTGGGGACAAACTGTTTCGTAGCAAGTGGCTGGTGCTGGATGTGATGTAATGAGAAGAGGTGGTGGGTGGCTGGGGGGGTTATAGTCCAGTCTTTCTGGGTCCAGAGGTGAGGGGTGGGAGGGAGTTCAGCATCCTGACAGCCTGGTCAGGATTTTATGAGCTGATTGGTGCTGTGGGATGGTGCACAGTCGGGGCCCAGCAGGGTGGAGAGCAGGGGGCTGAGCACAGATCCTCGGGGGGGCCCTGTGCTCAGTGTGATGGTGCTCGATGTGTCGTTGCCAACCTGCGCTGCTTTGATCTGGTTATTAACTGCTGGGGGGTGATGGTGCTGAATGCTGAACTGAAGTCTATGAACAACTTTCTCACATGAGAGCATCTTCCATCAGCTGATGTCACGAATCCATCGACACTCCTGAAGTGGACAAATTGTTTTTAGTGGCTCTCTGTCATGACTTTAGTGATAACTGGGTCGTCAAAGGTTTAAATATTCTGTTTACTCACTTGGAGAAAAAAGTGGTGGAGCTTTGTTCCGGTGTGCTCTGGCAGCTCTACACCTGTGAGAAGGATGTAGAATTCATGAGAGAGCTGCACCCAGTCTGCTCCACGTTCATGTTTGACATCGTGAAGTCAGACATCGATGCAGACCTTCAGGCTGTAGTCAGTCCAAGTGGAGCCGGTTGTAACCCCATAATAAACGACTGGGTAGTTACATCATCTTTCATATGATCACCACGTTTTTCTTTAAATGTAAACCTGTAAAGCAACTTGTAACAACAGCTGTCGGATAAATGTTGAGCAGCAAAAAGTACAACATTACAAACACAAAGTTGGAGGGGGGGAGGTCAGAAGCCACCCACCTACCAAGACACCACCGGACGCTGTACGGCAGTGAAGAAGAGTCCAGAAATAGTCTGAGAGAAAGAGGCAGCGAGCAGAGTACAGCATCAGTCGTAAGAAGAGACAAAGGGAGAGAGTGAGTGGGAGTCGGGTCTTGTGGAAAGGCCCTCTATAAAAGATTGATGCAGAGAGGTTGGATTGAGTGGCGCCACAGGGGAGAGGGGAGGGAGACGGTGGGGAGTTTGATTAGCGAGAACACCAGAGACTGAAGGCTGGATGGATCAGACGGGAAGAGAGAAATGGTTTTCACATGTGAGCAAGAAGAGGCAGATGAAGGTGAGAAGGAGAAGCGAGGGGTCGGGTCCTGCATCGTGGTGGATGTGTGCTGTGGGTCCAGTTCCAAAAAGCTCTGACGCGATGGTGTTTTCTGCTGCTCTCCTGCTCAGATGTGGTTGGGTTAGGGTCCGTTTCACCTGCTGCCGAGCAACACGGCTGATAACTGCTGTCCCAGTGTTTACTGACCGATGACAGATCACACCCTCGTCTGTGATCCATGTTCTGTGTCTGCTGTGGGAATCAGCAGAGTCAGCCTGAGGCTGGCGAATGAGCTGCAGGGGCGTCGAGTGGGCCACCACACCAAACACACCAAACTCCATCCTCAAATTTAGCACTTTAAAGTTTTTTTGCTTTTGCTGCAATGACATGCATTGTAGACACGCCATAAAATATTTATCAGTTACTTTTCCAAATCCATGTGAACCACATGATCCACCGTAGAGCAGTTAATAAGACAACATGACACTTCAAAGCTCCACCGGCTGCTCCTGTGTTTTCCTTCTTCTGAACAGTGAAGAACATCAGGAGTTGAGTTTTCATTAAAACAAAGTTTCGGCTGGCGTGGTATGAGGCCACGCTGCCGTAACACTGCAGAGTGTGTCTTATCATGGTCTTGCTGGACGTCCCTGAAGAAGACGTCATCTGGGTGGCAGCATGTTGCTCCAGGACCTGTTTGTGTCAGATGACCCATGAGCACTAACACAACTCCAGACCAGCACAGAGGCTACCTGTTGAACGTTGTGCTGGAACAGTCTGGGTGGTTCTTTTCTCCTTTAGCTTGGAGGACACAACGTCCATGATGTCCAAAAAGACCCGTCTGAAATGCAGACTCATCAGACCAGCTCACTTTGTGTCGGTCCGTCCCAGATGAGCTCTGGTCCAGAGTCTGTGGATGTGGTTGATGTCTGCTTCGCTCTGCTGGTCTGAGCTTGTGTTTGTAGATGCAGTGATGAACTGAGCTAATGACAGTTTTCTGAAGTGTTGCAGAGTCCATGTGGTGACATCCTTCAGTCATGTTGGATTTTACTGCCGTGCTGTCTGAGGGGTCAAAGGTCAGGGGCATTCAGTGCCTTGTCTCTTACACGCAGAGGTTTCTCTGGATTCACTGAATCTTTTGATGACATCGTGGATTGTAGATGATGAAATCGACACATTGACACACTGAGCCACAGGATGACTCATACCCAACCATGAAACTGTCACCTGTTTACCTGTGGAATGTTCCAAACAGGTGTTTTTGGAGCGTTCCACAACATTCCCAGTCTTTTGTTGCTAGTGTCCCAGCCGGTATTCAGTTGAATGTAGGTTGGAAGGGATTTGCAGATGTCAGCATTTTGTTTTTATTTTTGCCTCTTACACGACATCCAACCTTTTTGGGTGGGGTTAATTGGGTTTTAAATGGACTTCTGAGGAAGAGATATTGTTTGTGATTCTGCAGGTCACAGAATAAAACAGTCATTAATTCATCTGTACGTTTCTTAGCCTTTGTGAAAGTTTCTCTTTTTGTCACTCGTTTTGCGTGTGGAAAATGTAAGATATGAACATTTAAGCTTAACATTCTTTCCCAGGTGTGCTGTCAACTGTACTACAAAAGAACAAACATCAGGTCAAATAATAGAAGTAAAACTGAAAACAACAGCCAGTGCACTGGCTGTCGACTTAATTCACGTTATCCAGTACTACAGGAAACAAACATTTTGAAAAATAAAGAAGAATCATCTGAATGCAGCACATGAACCTTGAACACATCCGACAGCATCTTTAGTTTTCAATGCTCGTCCTTGATGACGACACACAGAATTCAACAAGAAAACCTGAACACAACAGAACAAAACAGGGATACAGTAAAATTCTCAATATTATTCATTTCAATTCATTTAGAATTGCTATATTTATTCTAATTCGGATTATTGATGTAAGTCATGTGGTCACCCTTTAAATATCAGCCTGACTTCAGTCCCTGTTCTGTGTTATAAACTGAGTGTAAGCTCTCTAAGGCAGGGGTTCAGGGTGACACAGACACAGTGGAAACAGTCCATTCATTTGCCTGATGACAGATTCTATGCTGATGACTCAGTACAATTTGTTGCAGATTTTTCTGAAACTCATAAGTTTGTCATTCCACTCATGTGATGCCAGCTGCGTTTTGGTCTTCACTGACATGGCGTGGCTTCTAGTAGGTTGGGGGTAGTGGACAGTCTTCCAGGATTTCTGATGCGTGTTTGCAGAGACAACGAGTCATATCTTGTTGCCTTCAAGTATTATTCATAGAAATTGTATAAAATGAACAAAAGTAAAAAGTTGTTATTGCTTGATAATGCACGGCGTAAAATGAGCATTACCTCCTCTAACAGTCTGTCCTCTTTCTTCCTCTCCGCCCCCCCTACACCTTCCCCCTCCAGGATATCTCGAGCTGCCTCCGTCCTGCTGTCTGACCCCTGTTTCCAGCTTCACTCCATCCAGCACCTGTTAGGAGAGGGTGGAGACTCCTCCAGCTCGTCAGCAGCCATCACCTCCACCGCCCGTCCGGTAGTCGGGTCTTTGGGGTCGTCCGTGACCCCTCCGATACCTTCAGCCGCCGGAAGCGCGGCCTCTTCAGAGCGCAAACACTTCTCTCTGCACGCATGTGAGTGAAACACTGCTACACAAAGCTAGTGTCTCCAGAGGGAGCTGTGTGAGGTCTCATTGGTCAGTCCCATGTCCAGGTAGAAAGAAGTGAGCTTTCTTCTTTCTCACTGGATTTATCACATTTATCCATGATGGACATCAGGGGTGATGATATTCTTGGAAAGTGTAACTCACATTTATGTTTCTTGTCTGTGAGTCATAGCACACAGATATGAGACACATGTGGCTCTGAGCAGGTTTGACACAGTCCTTACTTCCTGGACACACGTCAGTAGAAGTATTTTCAAAGTCCTTTAGGATTCGACGTTAAAGCAGCCAAACTTCCATTTCTCAGCTGTTGAGCTCCCACGTCTTCCAGGACATGTCAGGACAGTCACAGAACTTAAAAGTGGATTCAGTTTCTCATCTCAAAGTGAATCAGTTCGAAGTTCAGCTGAGCCAGTGCTTTGGAAACAGGCCGTTTGTCCATGATGTGATTTCGACTTGACTTTAATTTAATTTAGGGCTGTAGTCACGTTTACTGTGGCTGCAGGGCTCTGCATGTGCATGAACAGTGAATGTTGTTTCCAGCCTCCTGCTTCACTGCTGCTGCTGTTCATTTCACTTGTGGCTGTTTTACGCTGCTGTTGAGATTTTCCACAGACACAAACACCACAGACACCAACATCACAGACACAAACACCACAGACACAAACACCACAGACACAAACACCACAGACACAAACATCACAGACACAAACATCACAGACACAAACACCACAGACACAAACATCACAGACACAAACACCAAAGACACAAACACCACAGACACAAACATCACAGACACGAACACCACAGACACCACAGACACAAACACCACAGACACAAACACCACAGAGAGTATTATTACTACTTGTATTTCCACACCTGCTACAGTAAATGCTGGAAGACGAGAACAGGCATCAACACAGAGTAACGAGCCCTGCAGCACCTTCATCGTTACACATATTAAAACAAAATGCAGCCGTTCAGCTACAGACTGTCAGTACCAGATAATTCAGCTCGGCGGAGCAAAGACATCCAGAGTCATAATCAGTTCTGATGCACAGTCTGGACCACTCGTGACACTGAAGAACAAATCTGTTGGTTCGGCCAGCGGACTGGGCTTCATGTATTTCAATATCGTTTCATTCTGCACAAAAATTCAAAGGAAGAACGATGTTTCATTACATTTATAAATAACCACCAACACCAACACACACGGTTTAGAGACAGATCGACAGCAGACCGAGAGAAACTTCAAGGCTTCCTGACACAGATTCACAAATCCAGCCTGAGCCTGACAGACAGAGTGGAGGGAAACAGTGAGAGACAGATGGAGACAGACGGAGGACACAACACAGAGACATACGTCAACCGACTCGTGGTTTATGTAGAGATATACAGACAATGCATCGATTCAGTCGCTGTGAGACACATTGAGTTATCATGATTGAATTAATGACACACAACAGTCTGGCAGTGTGTGTTGCTCTGTTGAGTATACTATACTGTGTACGTGTGTGTGTGTGTGTGTGTGTGTGTGTGTGTGTGTGTGTGTGTGTGTGTGTGTTTTGATGAACTGTCACTGCTTGTGTTGATACATGCAGTCAGAGCAAAATAGCAAAAGGCTAAGTGCCCTGGTGTTGAGCTTTCACCACAGGGGATGGCCTGGTCACCACAGCATCCTCGTCCGTTTCCATGGGAGCACACGCCGTTTCCATGACCACCTTGGGTTGCATCATCTGGAGGTTTTGCTCTGTCTGTGTGTCTATCTGTGGAGGTCATACTGGACTGATTTCTAATGCTAACCCCCCAGTAAACACATTTAGAAACACTGTATAAACATATAGTATCTGCTTTATATCACACTGTAATGTAGCATAAGGACATTATTATGTCCATTAATGTACATGTTTTATGTATTTGCAGTGATGAAAAGTGCCTTTGCTGAATAGGAAATTTGGAAGATTTTAGTTCTGACTGATTTGGCGCCAGCTGTAGTCCTAGTGGGGAATTACTACGACTCCCAGAGTTCTGGGTGCAGCAAGAACAAACTACAGTTATAATAATATAGAAGTCACAGGACGCAGTCTGCAGAGAAGTTGGAGGTGTGCAGCCTGCAGTTCTTAATCTAACAGCTGATGGCGGCTGCTTCTTCTTATTCCATCACTTCCTGCAAGATTTCAAGATGATCCGCGGTCAGACTCATTTTTGATGGGTTTTGATGGGACCTCTGGGTTGGTGTTTCCCATGGCGACGGTTGACCGATGTATCGTCAGCTTCGTTTTCTTCGTTATGTTTCTCCTCTCAGCCAATGAGCTCTCACCATCCAGCTGTCAGACTGAAATCAGCCTCATGTGTGACATGATGTCAGAGATGCTGCACCACAGGAGTGTGTGTGTGTGTCTGTGAGAGAGGATGTTTTACAGATGAAGACAATGAGACTGTGTCCTCACATCCAACTGTTCGTCTCTCTCTTCCCGTCGGATGTGCAGATGTTTTATGAACCAGCTAACAGCTACAAAGCAGCAGCGTGTTGTTCATGTCGTGGCTGTCAGCTCTGGTCCTCAGACAGAAGAGCTGAGCTGGTTTGTTGTCTGTGCTGCTGCTGTTGTTTGGAGTACATTTACTGTAGTACTGTACTCAGGAACAAATTTGAGGTACTTTATTTGAGTATTTCCATGTGAAGCTGCAGAGGGAAATATGTTTTACTCTTCACTACATTTATTTGAAAGGTGTTGTTAGTAATTACTTTTCAAACTAACATTGTACATAAAAATCAGAACATGTATAAAATCCAACAAATTGAATCTATTAATTAGTCGAAGACAAAGCTGGTTGATTTTAGCTGCAGTTATATCAAACAAAGAAACACCTGTGTTAGCATCGCTGCTTCTCACGCTGACCCGCAGGAATCTGTGAGGAGGAGTTGGTGTTAATGAATGGACGTCTGCAGCGTGGGAAAACAGATGACCTTTATACAGATGCAGACACTGTGCTGGTGTGTGTGAGCTCTAACAAAGCCAACGGATGAAGACGATCATTTATCTGTGGCTGTTTGTTGTGAGTCCTGTCTGATGAGAAACATCACTTCACACACGTGTGTGTGTGTGGTTCGGCCGCTGCAGTTTGTGTTTGTGTGTTTGAGCACGTTCACAACAGTCTTATGCAAGAATAACTTGACCTTTATGAAAGAGTCAGAAGAAACCTTTCCTGCGTCACACGTCTGCAGAGGAGCAGCGAAACGAGCCTGATGACATTAAGACAGAGCCGAGCAAGATTATGTTTGGAGAAATGAAAAGAACAGCTGTCCAGCATGGAGGGGGGGTCGATCAGGCTTTGGGCTTGTGGAGGGTAGTGAGAAGGATGGATTTAAGTAAATACCAGCAGATTCAGACATCAAGCTTCACACCATCTGTAAAAAAAAGCTGCAGATGAAAAGAGGATCCTAAACACACCTCAAAGTCCACAATGGAGGACCAAGCTGAAGGTTCTGCAGTGCCCCCCCCCCGACCTCAACATCATCAACAATCTGTGGATTAACCTCAAAAGAGCAGAACTTGAAACCTTTTGAAAGGAAAAATGGACAAAAAATCCCCCAAACAAGAACTGAAAGACTCTCAGTCGGCTACAAAAAGCCTTTTCAAGCCGTGATGCTGAAGGGGTGTCAGTGAGTCCTGGGGGGCCAAACTATTGCTTCAGGCCCTTCTCCATTTTAAAAACTGTAAAAGATGGAAATAAAAAAGTGATCTTGTTTGAAACGTTAAAGTGTCGTCAGCTCGTCTTTTATTTAGTTATTCTCTGAATTTTGACCCAAACGTGTGCACGTCACTATATTTATTTTAACTAAAAGATCGTTTATTTCATCGCGTGTGGCCCCTCGCTGATCCACACGGTCACCCGATGAGCCGATTTCTTTTGTGGAAAGTTTGAAGTGAAAAAGAAAACAGAAGGAAAAGGAGTTGGGCCGGCCTGAAGCCTTCAGCCGACTCTGTGCAGTGGAATCGTGCAGGGCGGCGGTTCTGGTCCAATAACACGAAGGCTTTGTTGTGTGTCAGCATGTTTCCTGCCTGCTGCTTTGAGTCCTGCAGATCAGATCCTGTGCTGCAGACCGCCGCTCTCTGAGCTCCTCACAGGGATTCAGACAGTTTCAAACCTCTGCTTTGGTTTGTTTTCTGCTTCCTCTGTCCTCAAGCTCAACTTAAATTTATCAAGATGGAAACATGTTGATCTTTCAAAGAGACGTTCTTTGTATTCCATCTGCATTGGGACTGATTATCTCGATTATCTGATTATTTCGACCTCCTGCTCAGGAAGTCCTAACAGTCCCTTTCTTTGCCAGCTGATTTGAATTGCTTGAATTGCTTGATGTGTGACATGTCCCCGGCAAAAAAGACGAGAAAAGCAAAGACTGAAGCCGACAGACACGAAATAAACACCAAGAAACAACAAGAAACACAGCATGGACGATGGACCTGCTGACAGACGGCTGAGTGGAGACAAACCTGGAGACAGATTTTTAATGGTTTAGTGGTCAGCCGAGTTCGTCCTCACATATCTCAGACTGTGTGTTCGAGCTTTGGCTGTGTTCACGGTGAGCATGTTAGCATGCTAATGTTAGCACATGTGTCAGGGTTGTGGGTCGACAGATGAAGCGTTAGCATTTCGAGGTCGGAGAGAACAAGAGCATTTCTATCCTGATAATCATAATAACTTTATTTGAATATCTCCTTTCACACGAGAACTGCAGCTCAACGTGCTTTACGAAGAAATCACATCCACCAGGTGCTTCGTTATAAAGACTAAAAAAGACAGAATGAACATAGAACAGGGATACTAATGGAAAATAGGATGGAAGTGAAGGGAACACTCAGCGAGCTGCTTTCTGACGTCTGCAGAGCTCTGAGGCGTCAGGACGAAGGCTGCTGGAAACCTCCAGTAAACCAGCAGCAGAGGATCACAGTGGTCTCCAAGGCAAATACTGAACAAGGGAGTTAGCATCGTAGCTTGGCCCGAGTCCATTTACGGCTTCGTATACAACGAGGGTGTAGGATTACTTTCAGGTGATTCTACAGTATTGAAAGTAATATTCTGAACACACTGGGCCTTTAAACCAGGTCTGAATGTCACAGTTAGCCTGTGCAGAGCAGCTAAACCTGGACTCATGTGTTCTGGGTCATAGTCGCTCTGCAGAGCTCTGAGGGGGCTGAACCCTCTCAGGGTTTTCTTCAGGACTCGTCAGTGAGTCTTCGTCTGTAGGACGGGACAGTTACAGGACATGATCCTTTCTGGACTCACCTCCTGTTTCACTGGGAGGAAGGAGACGTCTCCGTGTCTGTCCATCGTTTGTCTCTTCAGTCCTTTCTCATCTGTCTCTTGCTGCATCTGCTTTGAGTTTACAGTGATGGTCTGGTTTTGTCTCCCTCCCTCCCTCTCTCCCCCCTTATCTCCTCCTCTGTATCCCTCCATGTGTTGTGATGTAGTCTCTCGCTGCAGATCAACATGGCATGTCTCCAACAAGCCAATATCACAGTCCAGACCGGGTGCTGCCACTCCTCCACTGACAGAGCATCTGTCTGAATGTGGGGGGGGGGGGGGGGGGGGGGGTGGAAAACCAAATCGAAAGCCATCAAGTGAGAGAGTGACTGTTGAGGGAGAAGGAGGAGATGAATAAATGGAGCAGAGTTAGAGGGAGGCTGCAGGGCGTCTCTGATTGGCTTTTCCTGCACGTCATTAAGAAGTGAGGGAAATGACCGATGTAGACGAGGGAGGGTCACTGGGATTATGTTTTTACTCTTCGTCCTGTTCATCACAGCCATGTTGCTGATCTGCAGGTGTTTTCTCATGAACCAGAGTGTTGAAGGAAGCGGCTGTGGCTGCTGGATCTCCTCTCTGACAGAGTCTGGTCCTGACCTGCTCCGTCCATAAACTGATCTGAACTGGATCAGTGATTCGATGATTTGTGGCTCCGTTGGTTCTTTCTGCCATCTGAAGCGTGTTGACGACGTTCTCAACAGAACATTTCTGTCTCGTCTCCTCGTGAAGCAACCAATCAGGACTCTCCCTCTTCGCTTCCTCTTCCTCCTCATTAAGTGTTTTTTGACCTTCTCTTGTCTTTGGCCCGCGTCCCCCCCAGGAGGTTTTCTCTGCAGACTTCCAGCCTCTGCCATGTGCCACGTTGATTTCCTGTGGCTCTTTGTGGTCTGCGTTGTGGATGTCTGTTTTTATTTACCTGCCACAGAGGCTGGAGGGTGGAGCAAACTCACCTGCTGCGATACAAAATCCTCCGCAGAGGCAGGTGGAGTTTATTATTATTATTATACCCTGATTGGACACGAGGTGAGGTCAGAGGATCCCCCCCACGTCCTGCTTCTGACCCCAGCCTTAGGTCAGCAGCTCTGTCTCATGGGTCCAGTCCTCACAACCACTTTAAGTCTTGGTCCATGTTGTCATCACCCCGTCCCACCTCGCAGCCATCGTGATCTGCAGATCTGATGTGTGTCATCATGAGGTTTACACAACGAAACACACACTTCAAGCACACACCATCCATCACAACACACATCACAACACGAGCTTCAGTGCTCAGCCTCGTTAGCTTGGTGCTAACACATAGAGGGAAATACCATGAACAGAAATTCACAGTGTGATGATCCATTTCTCTACACATGCTTAACAAACAGGATGTGTGTGTGTTCATACTAATATTTCCTCTGCTCTGTAAAATAAACTAATAGCTGCTGACTCCACACTGACCTGCAGGTCACGAGTCCAGTGGGACTCGTGGCCACAGGAAACAGCAGCACAGCGGTCCAGGAGCTGCAGACCTCAGGGTGAATCCGTGCTGGAGAGTCTGAGCTGCAGGAAGCTGCTCTGAACAGAATCAGATCCTGTCCGGGAAATAAATCACGCCTGTGTGTCTTTGTGTAACTGGATCGCTGTGACTTACTTTTAGAAATCACCTCTTGCCTCTGTGGTTGATCTCTGGTGCCGCGGCTGTAACGGGATCTCTGATTGGAGCTGAGTGTTTCCCAGACGTCGTTGGTCCGCGCTGGTCCTGTATCAGCTTCAGATCATCTTACAGCAGCGCTCGCGCCTCAGTTTCCCACATATGGATCACACGTTCCTGTTTATTCATCGTATTGGAGGTTAACTTTGAGAGTGAAATAAATTAAACTCCAAAATAAAAGCGTGTTCATCGTGGACGACTTGTCGGGTTAATAAACGTCTCATGTTTGCTAATAATCAGTTGTGTTCTTCAGTCTGGAGTTTGTTGTAATAAGTTTCAGAAGATGGTGAATGAACGGTGTGTTTGACCTTTAAATAACGTCTCATCTGCAGCTTTCTTTGCCAGAATCTTATCAAACAGATGTTTAGCTCATGTTTCTGCTTTGAACCCTGAATTCTTTCACGTTTCCCACAGATAAATTCTTTCAGCCTCCTTTCTAGCCTCGACCTCCTGAACGGTGATTGATGATTGATCGGACTCATGTGACACGTCGCTCACATTAACCGGCCTGTGTGTGTTTTCTTCTGACAGACACAGACTACATCAGCGAGGAGGAGAAGCAGAAGGTGGAGCTGATGTTGGCGTTTCTCACCGAGGAGTCCAAACAGGCGGCGGCCAGCACAGCCGTGAGTACCGCTGCAGGACGTCTGCGTCCTGGTCGTGTTCAGTCGCTCGGTCGTCGCTCTGTGCTGAAGGGTTTTGGTCTAACTGTGTCATGTCCTGTTGATTATTGGTCCTCAGAGTGCCAGTTAGTCAGTTTGCAGGCTTCTGTAGATAAATCACCCAGCTGTCAGTATCCTGAGGTGATAAAGACAAACACTCAGGCAGACCTGTAGTGTCTCACAGAAAACCCCTTCATGTCCTTTAGGTTCATTATTTATAGACCAAACAGGACAGCTTTGGATCACCTTCATCAGATGCAACCAGAGAGAAAGCAGTGTCTTCTGTCCACTCTGCAGTTGACAAACCGAAAGTCTGAAGGTTAAGGTCTGACGCTGCAGACGCTCCTTCAGACAGCTGAAAGTCGACCAGAGACTCTGAAACAGACTGAAAAGAGTTCATGTTAATAGATCTGTCACTCCTGTTTCTTTTATTCTTTGCCTTACTTCCACTGGAAGATTAATCCTTCTTTAAGTTCCCATAATGCTTTAGGGGATGTGACCAGGAAGTATAATGGCTCCATGGATACAGTCAGTTAGCTGTGGGCTCCAACTTGAGCTCCATGTTGTCTCCATGGATGGACAGTCGGATCACTTTGATACCGAAGACAGAGAAGACACAGCGATGCTCATTCAGAGTTTTTTCTCTGGTTTCTCAGTGGATTTCTGGAGGTTTATTTTGGAAGGACATCAGAAAGGAAGTGATGTCACACTGAGTCTGAAAATGTGTTTGACAGAGTGTCACTCCTCGTGCAGATTACAGACAGATTGGGTTTAAAGTGGGGTGAATGGTAAAAGTACTGCATTGAAAGCCACACACACACACACACACACACACACACACACACACACACACACACACTGATGGCAGAGGAGTGAAACAGCGCTGTCTGTCCACAGCGTTTCACACCTTCCATGAGCTGTGTGTGACTGCTGCAGCGCCACCTGCTGACCGTGTTGGTGAGCGCTGAAATGAGCACGAACACGACAGGAACTGACTTCCTGTAATTTCACCTGCCTGCACCTGTCCCTCTGACCTCACACAGTGGCCTCAGTATGAACGGACCTCACAGGAGAAGCAGAGGAAGAGTCGCTGAAGTTTGCCGTTTGGTCACATGATCCTGCTGCCCTCGAGCTGAAGCTGCTCAGGAGACATTTCCTCCTGCTGTCTGTCCAGCTCTTCCTCTCTGCAGTGGAAATCCGATCCTTCACTCTCCCCCTCAGTCTCCAGCACGGAGCTAAACTGACCGGAGGAAGGATTCATTATTGATGAAGGAGGGAGGAGGAAAACAGAGAAGGAGTGAGCGAGGAGATGGAGGACAAAGGGAAGTTGTATAAATCACTTTTTTTGCTCCATCATGCTTTAAGAACCAGCTCATCAAACTTCTTCAGCTGTATTATCAGAGCAGAACATCATGAACTCTCCAATTTACTGGACTCTGAGAGGACACTGTGTGGAGGGGAGGGATGGAGGAGAGAGTGATGGGAGGAAAATACAGCAGAGACAGACAGAGAGGAAGTGCAGCGAGTCCAGAGCCACAAACCCACTAATGGTGGCGAGCAGAGAGGAGGCGCTCTCTGCTCTCAGTCGGCTTGAGGTGGAGAGGACGTTCCCTCTAATGTAAAGTCTGTCCATGGTTGGAAAGTGTTCAGGAGTCAAAGGGTTTACGGCCCTAAAGCAGGAAGTGTGCCACACCTGCTGGGACAGTTTTTCTCTGCTGTCCACACTCTGACTCGAACTGTCTGGACCTCATCTCCCATGATCCTCCTCTGTCTGCTGTGAGCGACAGGAAGTTTTCCCCTGCAGACGTCAGGAGACGAAGTACTGGACGTCAAGGTCAGCCTCAGTGTTTCCACATGAGGACGCACACTGACCAACAGGTGGGGGTAGAGTGTCAGCAAACCAATTCATGTGCAAATGAAGGCAGTGAAGAAGAAGACAGGATTTAAAATATTGTTAAAGTTGCCTTTTTAAAAAGTTTTGAGGAAGGAAATGCACATTTGTTGAGTCTGAAGGATTCATGCAGTGAGAAACACTGACCGTAAACCTACGAGAAACCGTCGGTTCGTCAGAGGATCGGTGGTGCCGCACAGATGTCGGACAGAAGTGAAAGGATTTCAGTGCCGCCATCAGTTTGATGCCCCTGCGAGCTGTGGACGTTGCTGCTTCTTCGTGCTTGGCCTGCTCATTTTTCTGCTGCTCGTGTTAATGAATGCTTGTGTTTGTATCTACCAGCTGTTGGCGTGTTCACAGTTATCAGGTAACGCCAGACAAAAAGCGTCAGGTGTAACTGGCTGTTGTTACTGATGCTGATACCTGCTGGACCAGGTATCAGCATCAGAGTGTCTTCAAACTGTGGTTAAGGTTTGCTGAGGTTTAGGCTGACTTGGACTCATCTGGGTTTGAGTTAAAACTGGCTACTGTGCTAAGGTCAGGGTCATGTCGCCATGGTTACAGTAGTAACCTCATGGCTAAGGTTGGTTAATGCAGGTAGGAAACAGGAAGCAGTGGTCTCCGCTGTTAAAACTGACCATCCATCCACCATGACCTCATCTCCTTTGATCCTGATGAACAAGAGAGATCATTCCTACAGACCACAAGGGGGCGCTGTGACCATAAACAGATGTCATTTTGAGGTGGCAAACCACAGTGTCCCTCTATGACATGAATGATTGTTCTTCACTTTGGTTGCAACCCCTCGGAGACTGACACTCTGACACAGGTGTGCTGGTATGTCAGCATTACATCACGCAGGAAATTCCTGCTCCGGCAGTTTGGAAAGGTGAGGTCGAGCATGGACCCTGGGGGATCATGTGGTGGTTCTTCCAGTCTGTACGTCTGCAGGTGTTGTTGAGATGTGAGACAGGAAGCCACGTCAGACATGATGGTCTGCATCTGAACCCTCACAGCTGCCTGTTACTCCTCTCATTACCTTTTATGTTCTGTGTAACCAAAACTTTTTATCTGATTGTTGAACATTTATTAGGGAACAACAAGAGTTCTAGTTTTATGACAATCCTTCTACCTTTTGTCATGGAGGGGGGAAACGTTTGAGAGTAAAGTGTGATGGAGTGAAAGAGGACGTGAGGAAGGAGGCAAAGTTTGTATTTTTCAAACTGCATAGTGACACAAAGCCCATGATGTCTTCATGACGACAACAGAAGAATTTAAAGCCTCACCAGTGATTGTAGCTGCACACCTGGATTAGCACACTGGTCACTGGAAGGAGGAGTCTCGCATTACGTCGACAGTTTTCTGTTGAACTTCATTTACTTCCTCTACAAAACTTTCTTGTGGCGTCCTCGAGGATCGATGCCGCCCCCCATCCCATTCATTTTACATGCTTCCACTTGGTCTCTTACTACTAGACGCTGGAGCTGCAACAATTAATCAACCAATCGTTAACTATTCCATTCATTAAATAGACACGTTGTTTCATTTCTATGCAGATGATACACAGTTATATATTCCTATCAACCCTCCTGACTCTTGCACTTTGTTTGTCTTAAAGGACTTAAAAGTGTTCATTGTTAACTTTCTTTAGCTTCTCAGTGATAAGAGATAATTACTAATAATTACAATAATTATCTGCCCCACCCAGGCTGACAGTCAAAGTAAAAAATATTTTTATGTCTAACAATGCCGAGATGTCTGCGCGAAATGGAGCCTTCATTTTTTATTCAGTCTTAACTTTGATAACCGAATACAAGAAGTTATTCTGTCTCATTTTTATCAGTTGGCATCTCTCTGTATTCTGCCCTTAAATGATCTGTCATCAGTCCACAATGACATTTAACTGGAACCACGAGAAGAAAACACGTGCTGAAACTGGTTTTAACTGGTGTCCGTGACTTTATACTCCTGGACAACCTTTAATGGTTATTTCAAGTAATTTATCTGGTTTTACGTTAACTGTATAACTTTATTACTGTTACAATTCACATTTTTCATTTTATTAACAGTACCAACAAAAGCAATGACAAAGAAAAGAAAAAACAAAAACACATGTTGAGAGTAACTTAAAGTCCGTTTGTATATTTTAATGAGAGAAGAAGTCTGTCATTCTGCAGTGGACCCAAAGATTCAAGGACGAAGACAAAAATAAAAAAGAACTGAAACAGAATCTGTGAGCAACACGAAAAGCTAAAATAAAACATGATATAAAAAGATGTCAGAGTTTCTGCTCATGAATGACAGCGTGGAGCCGACAGAGATCAATCCTCCACTTAATCAATGAAGAGAAACCTGATTCCTCTGTGTTTGTCTCTCTCAGGGCAGGCGGCCCCCCACCTAAAGAGGATTAACAGTGATATGAAGAAACACCGTTCTTCTGCTCTTGGGGGGGGGGGGGGGGGGGGGGGATGATATTAGAACTCGTGAAACATTGAGATCCACACAGTGTTTCATTCATCTCAGGAGTCTGTTTAAAGAGCAAACAGCGATGCACCGGTGCTAACAGATGAGCAGTCGTGATCAATGACAAGAACCCGGGTGGTGTCAGGGGGGGTCGTTACTGCGCTTTGTGGCCGTGTTAAGAAACCATCGACCCGTCCCTCCCCAGCATTCATCTCACGGCTCTTTTAGTATCGAGAAGCCTTCAGTAGAAGAAGGATCGGTGGAGCTGGTCCCGGTTCAGCATGTCATTCCTGGGGGGGCCGCAAATGCCTCCTTCACTCAGTTATTATATCATCAGGCTGTTTGAAAAGCTTCAGATGGACGATCAACAGTCGCACACAGAGCACAGATATTCACAAACACTGTGCATGTTCACAGATTTATCAGCAGGACGACGCCTTCTCATCTGCTTCTGTTTGCAGGAACAACAGCTCGGGATGTCAGGGAAACCACATCCACAGCGGGGGGGGGGGGGGGGGGGGGGGTGCTGTCAGAGAGCCAGCAGCAGCAGGAAGCTGCTCTGTGATCACCACCAATGTGTTGACCTTTCTGTTAAATCTGCTGAGCTTCACAGCCGAGAGCTGCTCAGGTTTGACCTGCACGTTCCAGCTCATCTGTTCACTTCAGGACTCCTGGACCCCCTCCGATCAATTACAACATCTGCTCCACTGTTTATCTGGAGTGGACTAAAAGAAATAACCTTTCAGCTGCTCACCTTTATTTTTAGTTTTTTAATCATTTAGTCTTTGTTTTGGGGCATTGTGTTGTTATCATGCTAACATGCTAAGCTAAGAGCATTAACATTTTGCTCTAAGCATGTTCCTCAGCACAGACTCATAGAGCAGAGAGTTACTAGTTATTATACTAGTATTGTTCTAGTTCAAATGAAGCTCAACCAGCTCCAACAGTAAAATCCTGCTTTGACATGAACGACTGAGTCACAGTAATCTGATGAGGTCAGAGAGAACAGGAGAACAGTAGAACAGATAGAACAGCAGAACAGATAGAACAGGAGAACAGATAGAACAGGAGAACAGCAGAAGAGGAGAACAGGAGAACAGTCACAGGGACGTTTTACTGCACTCAATACTTTGACTTTAATACTTTAAGTACATTTGCATACTTTTACTGAAGTAACATTTTTGACTTGTAGCAGAGTATTTCTTCAGTGTGGTAGTTGTACTTTTACTGCAGTACAGGATGTGAGTACTTCGTCCGCCGCTGGCTGTTGTACTTCAGCAGCGTCTCCCTCATCAGCTGACTCTTTTCTCATTATATCTATGTTGAGTGATTTTCATTCACTCTTTACGTGTTTTTGTAAAGAACCAATCAGAACGATTGATTGGCCGTCATGTGTGTCAATCATTTACTGGCTCCAGCTGCTTTGTAGCTTTTCTGTTTCTGTCACACTGAGCTGAAACGGCCTGTCAGCCGTGTGATCTTTCACTATATTTGACTTTTTATAGACTAAAGTGTGAAGAATACTTGTCAGATTAGTAGAGCTGTTATTTAACTCTGGTCTGATTCCTTCTTCAAACCCCCGCCGCTCCTCCTCATCAGTATAACGTCATCTGTCGCCGGGCTGTTGGTGTTTGCCCTTCTCTCCCTCACAAGCTGCCATGTCTTTATTTTTGGACTCCTCGGTCTCTCCTGAGACCAGACGCGTTTTCCTCTCCACGCCCGTGTTTCAGGATTCACACGATGGGCGCCTGAACGCCCCCCCGTCCTCCTGTGGACCCTCTACCCCAAAACCGTCTGCTCAGGACTCCCTTCTGGGCTGGGACGTGCACGTGTGCACACACACACACACATTAACACTGACCTCCCTCACCGTCTCTGTGCTGCTTGTGACAGATTGTGTAGTTTATTTTATTCCTGCTCTCGACAGTCTGAACTCAGCTGCTCCTCCCTCGTCTCTCTCCAGCTTTATATTTCTGTTCGCTCACCATGAGAGCATCGCTGTGGTCGTACAGTTTGTGCAGGAGCTCGCTTTATGTTGCAGAGACGCCGTCCTGACGTTTGTACTTGAACAAGAACTCGAGGTGACGTGAAGACAAACGGTGTGAAACAGCAAAGTGCAGCTTTCTTCTATCAGTGCACATCTGAAGCTGAATGAAGCCTGAACTGACCTCAGTCACTGAACGCATCGTTCAGTGCCACGTTTTTACCCTGCTGACGCTACAGGACCTGGTCTGTAACAGACAGTCTGCAGGACTGAAGCCTCCTCAGAGGGACACACACACACACACAGTCTGTAGCTTGATGTCTGTAGCATTTTATCTAGCTTATAGTCCATAAACTTAGCTTAGCTTATAGCATCTTCACACCAACAGCTGTCAGAGTTCAGCTCCAGCGTTGCTTAATGCAGCTCTGGTTTCCATACTCGGACTGTTTATGCAGTGGTGTGTGATCTATCC
Source organism: Chelmon rostratus (assembly GCF_017976325.1). Classification (NCBI taxonomy): domain Eukaryota; kingdom Metazoa; phylum Chordata; class Actinopteri; order Chaetodontiformes; family Chaetodontidae; genus Chelmon; species Chelmon rostratus. Next base: position 566,398 of record NC_055659.1, read on the forward strand.
TACACATATTACCTTGAAATACTGCTCTTTCCACTCTCACTGAGTACTCTACATATCAATACACAATAGTTTCTACTGTGACATATTTGTATTATTTATTTCTGTGAAATTCTACAGAATTCTTGCCAGTAATATTTTTATGGCACTTTTTCTCACAGTTCTTTGCAGCAATGTATATTTTTTATATATCTATTTTTGTGTATTGTTTTCTCCAACATAGCCCTTTGTATATATATATATATATATATATAGTGAGCTTTTATTTTTTTATTTCTCTATTTCTCTTGTTATTTTTGAATTTCCTCAGCTGGCGATTAATGAAGTCTAATCTTATCTTGTAGTGTCTGTAGCATATTTATCTAGCATATTGTCTGTAGCTTAATGTCTGTAGCGCGGTGCAGTTTGCAGTTTGCAGAGTATATTTGTATGTGACTGTATCGCAGTGACTTTGGCTTCTGACATCTGAATTGATAAAATCCACAGACGGACTCTGACGTTAATGAATCTGTTGAATGTTTTATGTCTCTCGTCTCTGGGAGGGAATCCAGAGACAAAAGCCAGCGGAGACTTTTACAGACCTGAGCTTCATGGTCTGAGCTGGTGGTCAGAGCTTCCTGTGGTCCGATGAGACCGCATTAAACCGCTGTGTTACAAAGTGCTGCCAGGGAAAGTTTCAGCCCTCAGACTTCAGATGAGACGAAGCAGAAACAGAAAACTCAGCTGAGGAGCTGACTGTGAGTCCTGGTTGTAGGTGGCAGTAACGTGGCATCCATCAATCTGTCCTGCAGAAGCTTTTACATGTTGAACATATCGTCATCAAATGTGGGTGATATCTGAAGAAGGTGACCTTTTCAGTTAAAGTGAGTTTCAGCAGATGTTTAGACGTCAGTCCGCGGTCCTCTGCTCCAGGAAGTCAGCGCTCTTTTATAAAACTTCATTAAATGAAAAGTTGCAGTCACATAAAGACGGACTGGTCCGCTACGCGGGGAGGACGGTGAGCTCCCCCGCTGCTGATCTCACTTAGCTTGGTGTAGAAGAGATGTTTGTGTTGATCCCTGAGGACGGATGAAGGTCGTCTGCCTGAAACACACAAACACACACACGACGACTTTATCGCAAGCTAGCATTAACATTCTGCAGCTTCTGTCTGACCTCGTTAAACTCAGCAGGAACAACTTGATTATGATCAGAAATCAATAAATATAATCCATGATTTCTTGCTTTGTAATCAACTTCGTGATGTAAATAACAGTCTGCAGGCCTGCTAACAGCTCTGTCAGGCTGTGTTTGAGCTGAATGCTAGCATGCTGCAGGTGTAATGTTTACCATCTTAATTTAGCTTGTTAGCATGCTAACATTAGCTAATTAGCAGTAAACACAAAGTCCGGCTGAGGCTGATGGGGATGATTTTATCTGTTTATGGTTTCAGCATCGACGTCACAGTGTGTTCATGCAGGACGAGAGATGTCCAGTCAGAAGTCTGTCCGATAGAGTTCAGTGGTGACAGATTTTGAACTGTTTCAGGGTTGTGGGGGTGGACTGAAATGATTTAACACTGAACAGTGAATAGAGTTGTGGTCTGCTTGGTTTGGTGTTGCTGGTGTTTGGTGACATATGTTTCATCACTTCTTCTTTTTCAGACGTGACTCTGACTGTTACGCCTCTCGTACGAAAATAAAATGATTCATTCTTTCCAAAGTTATCTTCAGTGTATCTGTCTGTGTCGTGCAGCCCTGGTTTACGCAGGCTTACAGGTGACCACCACAGTGATGGAGGCTCATCCTGAAGTCTTGATTACTGGACGTCAGGTGCTCGTTAGCGTAATGCTGTGACTGCGGCGGCCTCAGCGCAGCGGGGTGACGGGGGTGCAGGAGGAGGTGGGCAGGATCAGACAGGAGCACGGTGACAGATGCTCAGAGCGAAGCAGCAACACAGCAGAGAGGAGGATGTGGGAGGGCGAGCCTGATCTAATACTGGAGCAGCGTTCAAATACGGCAGAAAGAAGCAGAGATGAAGAGGTGGGGGATGAGAGAGTCAGTGGAGGAGAAAGTATCTGTGTGTTCAGGCAGAAGGAAGGAGGAGGCAGCAGAATCAGCTGCAGGTAAGTGAGTCTGAAGGTGGAAATGTGTCCTGAAGTCACACTTTTCCACAGTCTGAAAGGAACGATCGTTTTCATCACCAGTTATTATTATTTCTCTGGTCTGTGAAAAGTTACTGGTCAGGACAAGAAGACGGTCATCAAAACACGAGATAAAATCCTCACTGCTCTGAAAACCTTTCAGTGTGTCTGATAAGATAAGATGTCCCTGTACCTGTCCATTTAACAACACCTGTCCCTTTATCAACACCTGTCCCCGACCAACATGCGGCACAGCTTCATGTATTGCAGCAGACTCTCATGCAGGTGATTCTCTTCTGGAAGCTGCCGTCAGCCTGTGATGTGATTCGACTTAAAGCTTCATGTGATTTAATGCTTGTTGTCAGAAGCGTCACAGGAGTGAATCACTGATTGAATCGATTTAAAAAACAAAGGTCGTAAACATCATTTCCTCATCGATGTTCTTCAGTCAAACTGCTGCGGGACACTAAACGACCTGCTCTCACACAGAGAGACGTCCCGTTAAAGCCGTCGATGTGTGGGCGCGAAGACGAGCTGAGAGCAGGAGATGGACTCCAGGTGTCAAAGGTCCCGCTGCTGAGAGACTTAAATGGACAATCAACAGAAGGAAAGAAGCAGGATGAAGATTGAATGGAGGCATTAACGGCGGTGAGGAGAGAGACGGAGACGGAGGACAGAAATGAGAATCGATGAACGAATGGGAGCGAAGAAGGTCGAACACAGAAGCTGCAGCTAATGACAGAAAGACGCCGAGATCCTGTTGAGGAGGTGAAGCCAGAGGACACGGGAGCTCGTCTCAGGATGCAGACAGACGGGTCCATCTCTTCTTCTCCTGTTCTCGGCTGATGACGCCAGCTGCTTGATGACTAAACTGATGGTGAAAACGATGGATCACGGTGGAAGTTCGTTACCTTTCCTGTCGACTCACTGAGCAGCTTTCGTCATCGTTTTAAAAAAGTTCAGTTTTCATGTTTGCACTCAGACGCCGAGCTGGAGTTTCAGTTCAGTTTTCAGTACAGGGTGGATGCAGAAGTCTGTTACTGAAGGAGCTGCTGAGGCCCCCACTGTGTCATGCAGGGGGTTGAGGGGTTGTCCATGATGGATGTCAGCTTGGCTAACATCCTCCTCTCACCTACATCATCAGTGGTGTCCAGAGGACAGTCCAGGACAGAACCAGCTCTCCTGACCAGTTTGTTCAGTCTCTGTCTGTCCCTCTCAGAGCTTCCACAGCCCCCAGCAGACCACTGAGTAAAAGACTGCAGAGTCAACCACAGAGTCATAGAAAGTCCTCAGTAATGTCCTACATGCTCCAAAGGACCTCAGTCTTCTCAGAAGAAGGAGACGACTTTGGTCCTTCCTGTACAAGACATCAGTGTTCGTGGACCAGTCCAGTTTATTGTTTAGGTGTACACCAGGTATTTGTACTCCTCCACGATCTCAATGTCCAGACCCTGGATGCACACTGGGGTAGTCTGTGGTGCTTTCCTGTCACCATTTCTTTGGTCTTGCCGGCTGTGATGTGCAAGTGGTTTAGTCCACATCAGTGGACAAAGTTAGCGATGACTTCCCTGTATTCAAATCGTTCCCCTGTGATACACATCCAACGATGGCTGTATCATCAGAGAACTTCTGGAGGTGCAGCTGGTTGTGTTGTGTCTGAAGTCCGATGTGTAGAGGGTGAAGAGGAAAGGGGAGAGGACAGTACCCTGCAGAGCCCCGGTGCTGCAAACTGCCACAGCCGACACACAGTCCTGAAGCCTCACATACTGAGGTCTGTTGGTGAGGTAGTCGATGGTCCATGCAGCCAGGTGACAGCTCTCCAGCTCCTTCCAGCTCCCCCCTCAGCAGTGATGGCTGGATCGTGTTGAAAGCACTGGAGAAGTCAAAAAACACGATCCTCAATCGCTCCCAGGTCTCTCCAGGTGGGAAAGAGAGCGATGGAGCAGGTAGATGATAGCGTCTGTCTGTCGTCAGACAAATGAAGGAGAATGAAACTTCAACTCATATGTTGACCAGCAGCCCCCAGCTGCTGCGACATCGACCGGACCCACGTTTACGAGTGATGACAATGATCAGAACAAAAGGTTTTTATATTCAGGTGCAGCACAGAGCGCTGTATTAGACTGAAAAAGCCAACATTGGACCCCCCAGGTCCTCATCAGGCAAAGAGAAGGTGATGGGACTCCACAGGTAGTCAAGATAAAATGTATTACCTGAAGAAGCCGATACAGCAGTCCCACAGAATATATCCAGAAATAAGTAACAGCAGCCGGAGGACTGTGGGTGGTGAGAAGTGTCAGAGGAGGGGGTGCTTTCCATGGAGGAGGAATAAAGGGGGGCTTGAAGGAGAAAATGAGGAGGAGGGCTGCAGATGCAGGTGTTGACAGTTGGAGACGGTGTGCTGTGTGGAGACAACAGGAGGACAGTGAGACAGCTGGAGGACAGTGAGACAGCTGGAGGACAGTGAGACAGTCGGAGCCAAAGGAAGTAAAAGTGTGAGAGAAGGTGGAAGAAAAGCAGGAATTTGTGGCAGAAGAAATATCGATTAGAACTGTGTACACACAGCGTCGTGTTACTCTTCAGCCCGATGTGAGTGACACGGTGCAGGAAGGTGTCGGTGGATTCAGAGAAAGGGCGAGCGTCATCCACTCTCTGCTCTCTCTCTTCACCAGGTGTGAATGTTGACTCTTTCTGTAAACGTGTGAATGAAGCTGTCAGCGACGCTAACGTCGAGGGAGCCGTCACGTTTACAGACAGACGAGGTGGGAAGGCTTTTGATGATGCGCTGTCCATCAGCGCGCCATCGGGAGAAACCAGAGGGGCCGACCTGTGGCGTGAAACATGACGCAGCGCCACCTGTAGGACGACATCAGGATTACGCTTCAAAAGACCAGAAGCCTTCTGGATATTTGCTTTACAGACTCTGTCTCCCAGACAATCAGTCGATTAATCGATCGACAGAAAAATAATCGGAAATAATTCTGATAATTCGTCAGGAGACGTTTCTTTTTCTGTCACACTAAACTGAAACACTGACTCTGAAGGAATGAAACGTTTGCAGGCGCAGCTTCAGATTGGAAGATGAACTTCACATACATGGCGTGTTTTAATTTATCTTAACGTCTTTATCTATCGTCATCATCTTTAGGGCTAACTCAGGTACTTAGCATAGCTGTCCAGTTAAATGAAGACTGACAGGCATCATTTGTTATCTTTAATTAGACTTCTGTTTCTGTATGTCTGTGTTATTATGTCCATGTCTACTATTCACGAAGTCTCTTCTACTTTTAAAGTTTTTACAAATGTTCTTTTATTCTTCAGCTTTGGATAGTTCAACATTTTGTGGATGTTGTTGTAATGATCATTATGTGTGAGTGAGACAACAAGAACTTCCCTCTGTTTCCACTGTTTATGCTACGCTAGGCTAAGCTAAGCTAAGCAGCAAGGACGAGAAGAGGGCCTCATCAAATGTTGAACTGTTGCTTTATTATTACTCAGACGTCCTCAAAGAGTCCAAACGGTTTTAATAAGCTTTTGTTTTCTTTGTCTGTTGTAGCCGACCAGTGAAGAAGACCTCTGCCCCATCTGCTACGCTCACTCCATCTCTGCCATCTTCAAGCCCTGCTCCCACAAGTCCTGCAAGTGAGTCCACAAACACCCACCACGCACACAAATAAACCACCGACACCGCCGTCCTTCTTCTCCAACACCCCACACACATTTCATCTGCCTCCTCGCTCACAGACACAAGTCCAGAGAGTCTGAAGGAGAAGTTGCTGTTGAATTCTGTCCAGCTTCTCGTTTCTGAGCCAAGAACGACTCTGATTCCAGCAAAGTCTGAATTCTGTAAGACAGAAATCAAACAGGTCCGGTCATTAACGTACAAACTGTTCACCATCGACAGTCTGCAGAAGAGAGCGAACACTAACAGATAAACCAGCGCTGCCGCTGGTTCACCTGAATCATGAGACACGAAACAGACACGAGAGGCACGAATCTTTTCTTTGTGACTCTGAAGCTGCTCACTGATTCCTAAAATGGATTTTTATACTTCATCTATAAAAGTTATGTTGACGAACAAAGAGTGACACTACAGTTAATCTGCAGTTAATCTTCAGAGAAGGCAAACGCCCTGACACATTTTACATTTAAAACGTGATAATGAGTATTTACTGACTGAACACTAACTGAGTTTCCTGAAGTGTCCCTGAGTCCAGGTATTAATCTCTTTATCCAATCACGTCGCTCCATCCTCACTGTGAACCACTGAGCCTTTCAATCATGATACTCTCACCTGTTACCAATCAACCTGTTCACCTGTGGAATGATCCAAACAGGTGTTTTTGGAGCGTTCCACATCTTTCCCAGTCTTTAGCTGCTCCCGTTTGAAACGTGTTGCTGCTTCTGATTCAGAATCAGCAGATATTTACAGAAATCACTGAAGCTGATGAGCTCAGACAGTAAATATATTGACTTTAATGTAGAAAGGATCAGCAGGTGATCACAGTAACCTGACTTTACTGGAATCAGGCAAAGTTAATATTTTTTCCACTGATGTTCATCGTCACTGGTGTTGAAGAAAAGTTAAAGGATATTTGAACACATTGTGTCTTTGAGCACATCAACAAAATGTGATTTTCATGCAAAGTTAACAAAGTTTAAACATTTTAAATGATTGTTGTATGAAATCATTTAAGATTCCTCCAAAATGTTTCCACTGAAGCTTCGATTCGTTCGTTCAGTTTATTGACGAGACAAAGTGAGGAAATGTAATGAACTAAACTAATGTGAATAATAACATTAGTTCAATAAAACGATCAATTCAGACTTCAAACAATAAGACAAACAAAAACTGTACAAGTTAGAAAAGCAAGATGTTCAGAAGGATGACACAACAAGTCATCAATCAATCAATAACTAAAGAAAATCTATGAATGTATATGAATGATGGAGATGTTGTAATATCCTGATGAACATCACACACACACACACACACACACACACAAACACACACACACGGTATATGTGATATATGAATAGTTTATACACACACATACAGGTGTGTGAGTCAGCTGTTTGGTAACTGCTGACTGTGGCTGAAAGGCTCTGCAGCTCTGTGGGCAGCATACACACCTCAATACATATTTCATGTTATCCTGGAGGTGCGCTTGATTTAGCAGCGCTGGCGCGCCAGCTCAGCACTCGTATGGATTATTGTGGTGCTGATTGAGAGCGCTGTCACGAGGAGAAAACCACACCAATCTGAGCTGATTCGAACCGCCTCCAAGGCAGAACTCGGGTCGTTTTCACCCAAGTGTCTGTGTGTGCCCCTGCTCTGGACTGCTAGGACCACCTCTCCTTCTTTCCTGTACTTTACTCCCTCTGTTCCTCTTTTCCTCCTTCATGCTGCTGGTTTTCAGTCCCTTTATCCTTCCCTCTGTCCCTCCTTCTTCAAATCACCTGGACTTCCTGCAGCCAGAAAGTAGGAGAAAATACATTTATCCTGTCCATAAACCAGTCAGACAGAATGATTTCCTTTTTAATGATTCTAGACGTTATCAATGAGTGGATTCCACCTCCTGGATCTCTTTCATTCTGAGCTTATTTCAGAATTAAAGTAAAGTAAAAACAAAAGATCAGTGTTTTATTAGAACGAAACAAACCAGATGTAACCTGGGAGCTGTGGGAGCCGCTGGGAGCCGCTGGGAGCCGCTGGGAGCTGTGGGAGCCGCTGGGAGCTGCTGGAAGCTGCTGGGAGCTCTGGGAGCTGCTGGGAGCTGCTGGGAGCCGCTGGGAGCTGTGGGAGCCGCTGGGAGCTGCTGGAAGCTGCTGGGAGCTCTGGGAGCTGCTGGAAGCTGCTGGTGCTGCTTTATGCTACATTAGCTCATATTGATGGTTGGGGGGGGCAGGGTAAACCCTGGTGTGGTGGTCTTGGTGCTGATGGAGCTGAACTTGCGGCTGATCCGGGTGTGAAGGTCTGTCTGTCAGTATCGTCCTGGTTCTGGCTTTGATCCTGTCCTGTGAGCTCCTGCTGTTCACATGATGTGTTCCAGTCTGTGTGCTGTGGGTCCCCCCCTCACAGACCACCCCACCTTCACAGCTGTTGAGGATGAGTTCTGGGTGTTTCTCCGCCGTCTAGCTGAGGTTGAGCTCGAAGTTATAATCTGAAGTGTTCCTGGAGGCTCGGGTTAATGGTGCCGTCCACAGAGTTCTGACCCAGGTGCTGGGGGTGACCAGGTGCTGAGGTGGAGGCTCAGGTTAACGGTACCGTCCACAGAGCGGTTGGCTTTGTTGGCGAACTGTAAGAGGTCCAGGAGGGGTCTGGTTTGGTTTTAGGGAGGACAAGAAGAACTGATGTCAGAGCAGCAGGTCTTTGGTCAGTCAGGTGGTTCTGTCCACCTTCAGGACTTGGATGATGGTGTATGTTTTGAACCCTGGTGAGAGCTGGGTGGTGCAGTTCCTCAGTGTGGATGAGAGTCCATCAGGTCCTGGACTTTCCTCGACTGAGTCTTTAGGAATCTGCTGAGCCAGCAGCCGTTGAGCTTCTCGCTGGAGGATTGTGGGAGAACGGACGATCACCGACGAGGAAGTGATGTCGTCTCCGCTCGACACAGACTGATTCCTGGACACCGGGTCTGTCTTTGGTCTCCCACAGCGTCCAGTCCGCTCTGATAGGCTGGCGTCCAGGTGAATCACAGCGCGTGACGTGGCGTCCTCTCGTCTCACCACAGGGGCTTCGGCTTCTGTCGATCTCAGCCGTAGTTCATCGTGGAGAAAAAACAACCTCCACACCTGTAACACGACATGTGACAGGAAAGACGCGTCATGTGATCCATTCAGTGATTTTTCTCTCTCTGTGCAGAGCCTGCATCAACCAGCACCTGATGAACAACAAGGACTGTTTCTTCTGCAAGGCCACCATCACCGGGGTCGAGGACTACAGCAAGCCTGCCACCTCCTAACACACACGCACTCACTTACACACACATGCACACACGCACACACACACACACACAGTGACCACACATCAGTGAACCCAAAGACCCTCAGTCTGCTCTGGACGTTTGTCGTTTCCACAGATTCCTGAACTGAAGACAAGATGAACTGAACTCAGACTGAAACTGAAGCAGCTCAGTGTGTGTGTGTGTGTGTGTGTGTGTGTGTGTGTGTGTGTGTGTGGTAAAACGTGCTGAAAGAACCAGATGAACAGTTTGAAATGAAAGAAGTGATGGAGTGCAGCAGCTCTCCACACACTGTATTGATCACACACACACACACACACTCTCTCTCTCTCTCTCTCTCTCACACACACACACACACACACACACCTAGTAAAATGTTTTAGATTGGTGGTTTCCAACCTGAGGGTTAGGACCTCCCAGCGGGTCTCCAGATACATCTGAGGGGTCCAACATGATTAAATGTGTTTTTAAATCCCTGAAAGTGAAACACGTGACGAGACTTCTGTGGCTGATGTGCTCAAACTGTGATGATGAAGATGAGGAGGAGGAGGATAAGTACATGGTATTTATTTAACAGAAGTATTTACTCTAAAGTTGGAAACCAGTTTTATTTATCTGACACAATCAGCCAGACTTCACTCTGAATATAAAACACACTTCATTGAACAAAACCTTCCTGATTCATCTGTTCCAACAATCAGCACATCTCTGATTGGCTGAAAGAAACTCTGAATTCAGCCAATCAGGAGTCAGAGAGAGGGCAGAGAAACATTGTGTAGAGTCAAAACATTTTTTATTTTCAGCTGCTGTTCCGACCGGAGAGGTTTAAATATGTGGACAGGTCGTGTGTCGGTCGTTCAGCGTGAGTCCAGCATGGCTGCTGTCCCGCCCCCCCACTGCACTGAGCTGGTTTTAATGCTCCTGCTGCAAAGCTTTAGACCAATCAGAGCGTTCTGCAGCGTCAGATTTCTTCTTCTGCTGCTTTTCTCTCTTTCTGTCGTCATTCAGGACGTCGTCGACCTGTTTGGATAAACTTTATTGAAACTGTCAAACCGATCGGGGCTCACTGTTTACGATCAGTGTGAGCTCCACCTGGTGGCTGGGCGGAAGACGTACAGCGTCGCTCCGGTTTAACATCACAAACAGGTAAACACGTTCACACCTGCAGGTCACTTACAGTCTTTTAGTCCCTGCACGTTGTCTGCGAGGAAATGCACGAATACATGAAGAGAACATGAAAACTTCACGTGCACGGACCTCAGTCGGGTTAAATCTACAAACAAAATGCAAAATTTAAACCTGTGTTGGTTTCAGGGTTCGTTTCTCTGCTGACGAGACCTGCGAGCAGCTTTAGATCCACATCATGAACACCAGTTATACTGCAGCTGCTGAAAACAGGACACAGGCTGCAAAAACCGAAGGAAACTTCATGTAGACACACACACACATGCACACGCACACACACACCTGTACAGGATGGCAGGCATGTACCATATACTGTATCACGTTACCTCTGTGGAGACACAGCGACACACACACAGGCAGGGAACAATGGAAACTCATACCTCACCTGAACCCTATGGATGAGCTGCAGACCTGACGGGTCAGCGGGCCCCTGAACATGTCTGTGCCCAGGGGCCCCCGATCTCACAATCCACCCATGTCTGAACCTACAGGTACCTGCCACACCTGAGTACTGTAAATATGATCAAATACACACTACTGGTGCAGGGAGAAGGTTCACAGCCATGACTACAGACTGTAAGACGTCAGTTTTCTTTCTAAGATTTTCACAAATGCAGTTTGAAAACACACACACACACACACACACACACACACTCTCTCTCTCTCTCTTTTGATAAAGTCACTGTAATCTAATGGAAAGCTGTCTAGAAATCAGCTTTCTCTTTAAAGCAGCAGTCTCGTGTTCAGACTGACTCCGCTCTCGTGTTTGAAGGATAAGCAGTCAGTTAGCTTAGCTTAGCATAAAGACTGGAAACGGGGAAACCTGCCGACTGGCTGCAGCTTCATGTTTATTTCCATGTTAAAGGCAGAATGAGCAGGAAGACACATATCACACACATGTCTCACTCATCCTGTCTGCAGAGACGCTGTCCTCTGCCTGAGGACACCCCGTGGCTGTGTCGCCTCCAGCCAATAGCAGCGCAGGGAGTGAGGGCTGCAGGTGTGCTGATGCCACAGGTGTCAGTGTTCTCTCATTCTGCCTTTAAAGGTTTCCTGAACGCCCCGCTGTGTAAAACAGATAAATATTATTGTCCATCGTCTTTAAACGCAGCGTTCAGACGGATCTGCAGTCATTTTCTACAAATTAAAGGGAAAGTTGGTCTAAAATAAACGTTTGTCTCAGAGAGAAGGACGAGGATGGAGGAAGGTGGAGCGGGTGTGTAACCTCCCTGCTGTCGGGCTTCGTTTCAGGGCTTCTGACTGCTCGTCATGTCTGTTTGATAAGAAGAAAGCAAAGTGAACAAAGAAAGTGCAAACAGATGTTTGAAATGTCCAGAAAGTATAAATTGAAAAGCTAAAAAATGGATCAAGAGGCTGAATCTGAAAGAGAAAAAGAATCAGATGGGAAGTTTTTAGTTTCCACTTCGATTCGTTTGGTCTTTCTGACGTCCTGTTTTCAGTTCTGATCGTTCGGCCTCGAGGACAAACTGGAAGAGTTTGAGCGCTCAGGTCTGAAAGGAAAACAAACTAATGAAATTATAAATAAAGAAACGACAAACTGATGTTTTGATTTTCAAAATGTTTGAAAAACTAAATGAAACAAACACAAAGACTTAATTTCATTGATTTTCTCTTTCAGATTCATTCTGACACACCGTGTGTGTGTGTGTGTGTGTGTGTGTGTGTGTGTGTGTGTGTGTGTGTGTGTGTGTGTGTGTGTGTGTGTGTGTCGCTCTCTGATGGGTGTGTGTGTGTGTGTGTGTCGCTCTCTGATGTGTGTGTGTGTTTGTTGCTCTCTGATGTGTGTGTGTGTGTGTGTGTGTGTGTGTGTGTGTGGGGGGGGGGCTCTCTGATGTGTGTGTGTGTGTGTGGGGCTCTCTGATGTGTGTGTGTGTGTGTGTGTGTGTGTGTGTGTGTGTGTGTGGGGCTCTCTGATGTGTGTGTGTGTGTGTGTGGGGCTCTCTGATGTGTGTGTGTGTGTGGGGGGGGCTCTCTGGCGGAGGTACTTGTATTGACAGCATGCGTCTGGTGGACTCAGTTCATCGTTCAGGTCTCAGAGAGCTTCGTGTTCCTGCTGCTCTGATTAAAATGACAGCGACTGCTTTGTTTGTTGGTTTTGTTTACTCGTTGAGTGGGGGATTGGGGGGGGGGATATGTCGGGCTGATTGCTTTCTCTCTCCTTTGTGACTGAGAGTGAACATATATTGACAATGTAACTGCATTAAATTATTTATCCGAACCGACGAGCTGCTCTGTGTGGTTGTTTTTGATGAAAACAGGAAGAGATTTCAGAAAAACAGACGAATGTAAGTCGAACCAGAGAGATCAGACATGTGAGTGAGACAATAAAAACTACTGACGGACAACATGGCAGACACAAGATGGTGAGAATAAAAGACAGAGTGAGAAAAACAAAAAGAAGACAACAAGAACCCAGACCTGCGTACACACACACACACACACACACTACATACATACGCACATATATACATATATGCGTACGTGCATATGAACATATAAAGTGTATAAACACACACATACATACGCACACACATTACCTATATACATATGAGCATATACAGTGTATTTGTACACACACATATACATATATACATATATGTATCCTGTCTGAGCAGCAGAACTAAAGCTGGCTTCAGTCGACTCCTGATTGAAGACAGAAACATGCACCTGCCTCATTGTGTGTCACCTGTCGGTCTGTCCGGCAACACGACACCAGCCCGAGTGGACGGAGTTTATAGATCGAGACCGAAATAACCGCGGCAGAGAAAGCGGAGAGGACGGAAAGATGGAGGACGAGTAGGACGGAAAGATGGAGGAGAACGGCACAAGGGCACCGGTCGCAGCACAGAGTGTATTTATAGTGGAACAGGAGCTTTTTTCCCTGATCGATGCAGAGCAGCACATGACCTGTCCACTAATGGCTGCTGAGTGTGTGTGTGTGTGTGTGTGTGTGTGCTGACAGACAGACACACACAATGACGAGAAGGAGAATAAAAGTTAAGCTGTCACTCACTCTGGACGAGACTCGTTTGTTTCTGCTTCATCTGAAAGAAGAAAAAATAAAAATGATTTAAGAATAAAACACAAACTCGTCTTTGCTTCACTCCTGTTGTGTACCTGTTGTGTGTACTTTTGTGTGTATTATGTGTACATGTTGTGTACATGTTGTGTGTACTTTTGTGTGTATTATGTGTATGTGTTGTGTATGTGTTGTGTACATGTTGTGTATGTTGTGTACATGTTGTGTACATGTTGTGTACATGTTGTGTGTATGTTGTGTACATGTTGTGTACATGTTGTGTACCTGTTGTGTGTATGTTGTGTACATGTTGTGTACATGTTGTGTACGTGTTGTGTACATGTTTTGTACGTGTTGTGTACCTGTTGTGTACATGTTGTGTACATGTTGTGTGTATGTTGTGTAGGTGTTGTGTACATGTTGTGTACATGTTTTGTGTACCTGTTGTGTACCTGTTGTGTATGTGTTGTGTACATGTTGTGTAGGTGTTGTGTGTATTTTGTGTAGGTGTTGTGTACATGTTGTGTGTACTTTTTTGTATATGTTGTGTACATGTTGTGTGTAGTTTTGTGTACATGTTGTGTACATGTTGTGTACCTGTTGTGTATGTTGTGTACATGTTGTGTACATGTTGTGTACATGTTGTGTACCTGTTGTGTATGTTGTGTACATGTTGTGTACCTGTTGTGTGTATGTTGTGTACCTGTTGTGTACATGTTGTGTACATGTTGTGTACCTGTTGTGTGTATGTTGTGTACATGTTGTGTACCTGTTGTGTACATGTTGTGTACATGTTGTGTGTATGTTGTGTACATGTTGTGTACATGTTGTGTACATGTTGTGTGTATGTTGTGTACATGTTGTGTACCTGTTGTGTACATGTTGTGTACATGTTGTGTGTATGTTGTGTACATGTTGTGTACATGTTGTGTACATGTTGTGTGTATGTTGTGTACATGTTGTGTACATGTTGTGTACATGTTGTGTGTATGTTGTGTACATGTTGTGTACATGTTGTGTACATGTTGTGTACCTGTTGTGTATGTTGTGTGTATGTTGTGTGTATGTTGTGTACATGTTGTGTACCTGTTGTGTACATGTTGTGTACATGTTGTGTACCTGTTGTGTACCTGTTGTGTACATGTTGTGTACATGTTGTGCACCTGTTGTGCACCTGTTGTGTACATGTTGTGTACATGTTGTGTACCTGTTGTGTACATGTTGTGTACATGTTGTGTATGTTGTGTACATGTTGTGTACCTGTTGTGTACATGTTGTGTACATGTTGTGTACATGTTGTGTAAACATTAAAACAACATTTAAATCTACATGAAGCTCATTTAGAGATGAAAATCTTTAAATCTGCAGATCAGAGATCAGATCTCAGATTCATCAGATTAAACACTGTTGAAAAAACGTTCAGCGAGAGAGATGAACTACAGCGAGGTCGGATTGATTGATCAGACTGACAACAGTTAATCAGAAACTTATTTAAAATCATCATCAATGATTCATCAATCATCAGAATATTTGATGTGAAAACTTCACACTTGTACTTTTACTCAGGTTAATGTTGAATACTGGACTGTACTGAACAGAGCGTCTCTACACTGTCGTACTGTTACTGTAGTAAATCATGGAGTACTTCTCCTCCATCAGTCCAGCACCTCCTAAAGACCCAACAGACCCACCAGGATCCAGGTTCTCCTCAAAGACCAACGTTTATGTCTGATTTCACTGACTGTGGAGAAATAAAGAAGAGTCACATGATCAGTTTGAAAAGATAAAAACTCTTTAAAAATGGTTTCATGGTCCAATCACAGGTGTTTTCATGGACTCTTGGCATCAGTCAGGGTCATGATAACACCTGCGCAGGTGTGCAGGGCTGTTTAAGGTCTGACAATACGAGAGGAAAACAGTTTCTCTGACAGAGCGCTGCTGCCCCCTACAGGACTGCTGACAACAAGCAGGCTGCATGTGTGTCAGCACTGAACATCAGACACTGAGTGATCGATCACAGGAACCTGATTATTATTATCATTAATATTAATATTAATATTAATATTAATATTAATATTATTAGAGCACATTTCATCACAGTCCGTCAGACAGGCAGGCAGACATACGGACGTCGACGAATCAAACACACAGATCTTAAATGACTGAATATGATTCATGCAGAGCAGAGTTCCAGTGTCCAGCAGGTGGCGCTAACAAATGGGACTGCACCGACTGTGAGCTCAGAAACAGACATGTTGTGTAACATGTTGGTCAGAGGAGTCACGCAGCTGTTCGATGAAATAAACCTGAGAAGGTTTAGAGAAGTCCACGTTGATCCCACTTCACACCCCTCCAATCCACATCACAGACCACTGACCCTGCCCCCCACCTCACCCAACAGGAGCCACCCCCCCCATTTCCCACCCAGCCTCTCCATAACAGCAGATCAGGTGAAGAAGGCTACTGGCCCTGATGGCATCAGCTCCAGACTGATCAGGGACTGTGCAGATCAGCTCTGTGGGGTCGTTCAGCAGATCTTCAACCATCTTCGTCACCTGGTGGGCAGCAAGCTGGACCCCCTACAGTTTGTATATTGACCAGGCATTGGTGTGGAAGACGCCATCATCTACCTGCTCCATCGCTCTCTTTCCCACCTGGAGAGACCTGGTAACTCAGTGAGGATCTTGTGTCGGATGTGGCAGTTTGCAGCACCGGGGCTCCACAGGGTACTGTCCTCTCCCCTTTCCTCTTCACCCTCTACACATCGGACTTCAGACACAACTCAACCAGCTGCCCCCTCCAGAAGTTCTCTGATGATACAGCCATCGTTGGATGTGTCTCACAGAGGAACGATTTGGAAAACAGGGAAGTCATCGCTAACTTTGTCCACTGGTGTGGACTAAACCACCTGCACATCAATGCTGGCAAGATCAAGGAGATGATGATAGCACCACAAACTACAAACACTACTACTCCAGGGAGTTGATCGTGGAGGAGTACAAATACCTGGTGTACACCTAAACAATAAACTGGACTGGTCCACGAACACTGATACCCTGTCCAGGAAGGACCAAAGTCGTCTCCTTCTTCTGAGAAGACTGAGATCCTTTGGAGCATGTAGGACATTACTGAGGACTTTCTATGACTCTGTGGTTGCATCTGCAGTCTTTTGGTCTGCTGGGGGCTGTGGAAGCTCTGAGAGGGACAGAAAGAGACTGAACAAACTGGTCAGGAGAGCTGGTTCTGTCCTGGACTGTCCTCTGGACACCACTGATGATGTAGGTGAGAGAAGGATGTTAGCCAAGCTGACATCCATCATTGACAACCCCTCCAGACTGTTGCATCCACCCCATCCACTTTCCTTCCTTTTAAGTACTCAACCTGTGCATGCAACACGTTTCTATTTATTAAATTTCTGTTAAAGCTGTGAAATTCTCTTCACATTTGTGGCAGTATATTTTTCATGGCAATATTTTTTGTGAGTTTTTTGTGGAAATATATATATATTTATATTTTTTATAGTTCTTTGTCTAAAATGTACATAAATATATATAAACAACTTTGATTTTGTCTTTTTGTTGCATCACTCTGAGGATTAATAACGTCTTCCTGCTCGGCAGCGTCTGTTGTCTCTGATGACAGCAGCAGGTGGCAGTGTTGAGCTTCAATGAAACAAAAGCACCTCTTTTCTCCTCTGTCACTGTGTGTGTGTGTGTGTGTGTGTGTGTGTGTGTGTGTGTGTGTGTGTGTGTGTTGTCTCACTGCCTCTGAGTTTCATGTTTTTTCACTTGTGTATTCCTTCCTCCTGAAAATGACATATTGACTGCTCATTTCATTCTGTTTGAAGAGGACACCCCCACACACACACACACAGATGGATTAAGTGTGTGTGTTTGTGTGACAGACAGTTTGATTCATTTTCACTTCTGAATTCTGATTATGTTCACCAAGGCCACTGATGTAATGAGGTAGATACACACACACACACACACACACACACACACACACACACACACCTTTCTCTGTAGCTGGAGGATGATTGGTTGGCTGAGCTCTGATTTGCTGTTGCAGAGTTTGCCACACCAAGGTCAAGGTGTGTGTGTGTATCTGTGTGCGTGTGTATCTGTGTGTGTGTGTATCTGTGTGCGTGTGTGAGTGTGTGTGTATCTGTACTTTCTGTGGGGAGCATCAGGATCAGGACCCTCAGCTGAGTTCCTGCTGGGTTATGGTGCACCTGAGTTGATCTGAGCTGTTAGCTGCTCAGCTGTTAGCTGCTCAGGTGTTAGCTGCTCAGCTGTTAGCTGCTCAGCTGTTAGCTGCATACAGCCTGGTATTTAGACTGCTAAGCCTTTAGCTTGTTAGCTCGCTAGTTTTAGCCTGCAACTCTAACTGCTGCTTTGAAGTGTTTCCAACAAGTTTACACACAGAGACAACTGAACACACACACACAAACAAAAACACACACACCCACAAGACAAACACAGACACAGACACACACACAGACACACACACACACACACACACACACACACACACAGAGAAACTGAAATACTGCTGCAGTAATATTGAGCAGTATTCAGAGGATCAAACAACAAGCGAATAACGGTTATAACATCTGGATGAATCTGAACAGCGAGTCTGCAGCTTCACTGACCTCAGACAAAGTGCTGTGGTCGTCTAAACCACATACAGGACTCTGTGAACCTGGTCTCTGGTGTCAGAGGGGTCGCTGTGGTGACCTGCCACTCCAGCTCAGAACTTAAATGCAGCTTCATTTACTCTGAAAACATGATGCAGATGACACCTGTCGGTCAGCGCAGCACATCTGGAGAAATCTCGAGGCGGTTTCTGTGTGTTCTGTGTGCGAAGCGACGCGCCACACACACACGAGTGGGTTTCCATATGTAACGTATGGAGAACACACTTCAGGGTGAAACAGTACATGTGAAGCACTTATTCATCAACCTTGTAGTTCAAATCAATCGGGCTGATTGACAAACCGAACACCTGTCTACAGGTCGATACGGCGTCCTGCTGGTGGTTCTGCTGTTCTGTAAAATGAGATGAAAATGAGTCTGTGGGAGTCACAAGAACAGCCAGGGGATCTGAAATCGATCAGACTTCTGGGAGCCCATTAAAGAAGCCTTTCAGTTAGAGAGAGAGAGTCTGTGTGTGTGTGTGTGTGTGTGTGTGTGTGTGTGTGTGTGTGTGTGTGTTTGGTAAAAATGAATGAACATTAAACACGTCATCAGCTCTGCAGCTGCTCGCTCATAAACCAGAGTACAGGCCTCATTAACATGTCGACCTGATGATGGCGCAGCTGAGCTCAGGTGGTGAATATGGTCATTGGTTCAGGTCCGTGGTGACACCTGGGACAAACAGGAAGTGGAAGGTCACATCAGTGAACATGAAGTTCACTCTGGAGGATGTTGAAGGAAACAGTCTGGTCTTTCTGGTCTGCACAGCGCACGTTGAAGATGACTCCACATGGAGGTACACTGAAAACCCAACACGAGGACCAGGATTTGACCTTTGATTCTCGACACCCACTGGAGCTGAACTGGGGGTTATCAGAACCCGACACCATCAGGCTGTAAACCAACACAGCCAGGAAACAAAACAAGCGCAGGACACATCGGGTCCAGACTCAGCGGTCCACCTGTACCTGAAGGACGAGGGACACACGATAATGAGGATCGATGGTTTTAAAGAGGAGTTGGAGGAGCTGGAATGACCATCACTGAGTGGAGGTGGTCTACGACGCCACTTACCAGCCATTTATAATGCAGTCCTGAGACCCCTCCCCCGACAGCTTTACAGCCACTCACACAACAACTCGTGTGACCCTAATGAGTCACATGACGGCACAGTGGGTAACCAAGACACACCTCAACGACTCTCCAGGTGTGAACGACCTGCTGGACTGTGTCAGACATGTAGACCTGCTGGACTGTATTTTCAGTATATACTGAGGAAGACGACTGCAGTGAAGACTGAGGGGACTTCCTGTTGGCGTTAGCAGGAAGTTTGACCCGTATTACTGCTCTACAACAACGTGGGACAACGAAAACACGAGTGAAGCATCGCTGAGGAGTTCAGTGAATCCAGCACAGAGTATCTGTATCTGTGACACAGGGCTCGTCTGTCTTGGAACTCAGATACAGCGTGAGGTGAAGCGGACAGGTGTTCAGGAAGTTAGTTACTGCAGTCTGAACCGTTCAGCCGGCGGAGCTGCAGCTCTACGACCTGATGAAGCAGCTTTAAAACACTCACAGCCCGTCACAGCCATCGAGTCAAAGGCCAGTGAAACGTGAACAGACAGGAAACAGCGCGGCTGAAGAAACCTCCACGACTCCACTGACAAATCACAGAGAAGAGAGCCTGCAGAAGCTCTCCGGGGTCCGGGGGCAGGTGTCTGTTCAGCCATGACAGCAGCATTTCTTCTGCTCTTCGACATTAGAGGAGCTGCAGCTCTGCAACGTAAATAACAGCAGCGATAAGATCCATTAACGTCCAAATGGCGGGCGGTGGAAGAGGAGTGGATGTGAGCACGCTCAGTATCAGCTGCGATCACATGATAGATCTGAACAGAGAACGTGCTTCAGGAAACGAGTGGCTTACATTAAAACAGCGTGCCTTTTGTTTCATGGCTGCCAGCAGTGACATTTAGTCTGAATGAAGCAAAGCGAGCGCAGACTCTCAAGCTGTTCTCACTGTGCTGAAGCAGCACTCACCCTGACCAACCGCTGACCCACGATGCTTCACTTCACTCGCTCCTCGCCTCCCCTCGTCCCTCTCACACTCAGAGGCTGCAGCCCTCTCACTCTTTTTTAGCTCTCTACTTCTTATGACACACACACACACACACACACACACACACACACACACACACACACACACACAATGCAATTATGCTGCTGCCGTGTCCGAGGCTGAGCAGCGTGATTCATGGCCGCAGAGATGCTGCGAGAGTTTCATCAGCAACACTTTGTCCGACTCTCCGTCCAAAACACAAAAAAAACACATGATGGACGTGCAGCACTGTTGTCATGACGACCGAGCTTTGAAACACAACTTAATGTGTGGATGTCATGGGTTCTGCAGGTGTTTGGTCGGTCAGGTCAGGACGTGTTCCAGCTCGTTCAGGTGATAAAAAACCTTTAAATGTTCATTTAAAACAGGCGAGTGAAGGTTGATCACAAATGTTCTTCTCTCATGTCTGTTTGGAGTTAATGTCACTAAACCACACAGAGCTCATCTTCATCTCTCCTCCTCCTCCTCAGCTGTGCTGTGACTGCAGGTTGAGACTCAGGTCACGTCTCAGAAGCAGAACTCTCACGTCGTGTTGAGCGTGAACTCCGTCGGCATCTTGTGATTCATCGGTAAGGCCGACCTTTCCTTTGATGTGGGGGTGAAGATAATTGCGCCGTCCTGTTTCTCTTTTATTTCCTCCCTCCTCGACACCTGGAACTCTCTGAGCTCCTGCCTGAATGAAAATTCCTCCACATCCAGTTTTCGCCGGTGCTTTCAGGCTTTTCAGAGCTGATAATACAGCACTTACTCACTTTTACTCCGTACATTTACTCAAGCACGGTACTTTTTGTGTTACTTGTACTTTACTCTAGTATTTTCATTTTCTGCTACTTTATGCCTCAACTCCAACATTTCAGGGAAGTACTGAAGTTTTTACTTTACTATAACTAGCTTTAACTTTATGTGATAATTTAATGTACTTTATAGATTCAGATTGAAGCCTAGCACTGCAGTATCTTTTTAAAACTCTAAACCTGTTTTATTATCATCACTGTAGTTTTTATCTTATATTATTGTACAGGATTATATTATTTTTTTATTATTCTTAAGTTTTAATTTATTTCCTCATTGCCTCCTGAATTATTTTAATCCTGGTTCAAACGTGTGAAGAACTTTGAAACTCTGTTGCTGTATAAAATTATTATAATTATTATTCTCATGAATAAGTTGATCACATAAGTCACACTGATTTATCTGCAGATTAGAGTTTAAATGTTTTCTGACCAACAGTTGAAAGCCCAAAGATTTTCAGTTCCTGAGACATAAAAAAGAAAAATAAAAGCTCACGTTCTTTTAATAATTTCACATTCAGCTCTAATAAACCAGGATGAAAGATGTCCGACCACCAACCAGCAGACCAAACACCGCAGATCACCTGACAGCTTAAAGCACCGTTAATGCTGATTGGTCCAGTCGTCCCAGCAGACCTGCAGCTGACCGACCCCATGGACCAGCCCCCACCGAGCTCCAACACCACCAGCCACGTTCAGAACACAGATGAGACAGGTGACTCACCTGCACTCTCCCTCATGTCCTCCTGAAGTGAATCCGTCATGTCTGAAGTGTCCATTTGTGCCCTCAGGTGTTCTGGCTTCAGCCTCTTCCCTCCTGAGCTCAGGTCCAGTTTCTGTTGGCTCTCTGAACCACTTCCTGTGGTTTGACTGGTGTGAAGAGGCCCCTCATTTCCTCTCTCTGAACCCTCACCCCAACCTGACTTCTGTTCAGCACACTTCCTCTTCCTCTTCCTCGTCCTCTTCTTCTTCCTCTTCCTGCTCTTCTTTACCTTTTACTTCATGTTGCTGCCCTCTGCAGGATGAAAAATGAATTACCTCCATCACACACTGATAGAAAGTGTTGCATTCAGATTTTTGCATTAATTTGAATGACTGAGATAATTTCTATGTACGTTTGTTAAATTGATGTTTTGGAAAGTTTTACATCAGAGCAGCAAGACAGAGTCTGAGACGTGAGAGACAAGAGAGACAAGAGAGACATGAGACAGGAGACATGAGACATGAGACCCTGACTGTCACTGAGACATGAGACCCTGACTGTCCCTGTTCACAGAGGCTCCAGTCTGGACTGTAGTTCATACACATTCACATCATTCTGCTTAACAACATTCAATTATACTGAATTACATCGATCTTCACTATCAATAAAAACCACTGGCTCCTAAAGAGTTGTGATGTCATAAATCCTGCAGGTGTGTGAAACAGTGAAGTCAACGGCAACACAGAGAAACCACGGGAGGAGAACCAGGTTTCAGAGCAGACCGGGTCAGCCAACTCCAACTCCAAACGAAAACCATCAAGATGTGGTTCATGAGGTCTGGTAGAACTCGTTGAGGTCAGGACCTGAGCAGCAACTGAGTCAGGAGAAGCTGACCTGGTTTGGGATCCTCTGTCCAAGGTGTTTCAGCAGCTTTTAGAAGAGTCCTTGTCCACTTAGAGCAGCCAGACTCGGTCAAATTAAGCTCCTTCTTCTCTTAAACTTCATATATTTATATGCTTGTGTATTTATAAAACGCTGCCCTGGATAAGAGGCAGAAAGTGGAACTCAATGAGTGATGCTGATCATGGTTTGCTGTGATTGGTCGGGTGTGTTACCTGCCAGGAGCTCCTGTTTGATCTTGTGTCATGTGATATTATGTGTAAGTTTGGTTTTGGGAATGGAGATATGTAATTGTGTCACAGACTCTTTCTCCACAGAGAGTTAACCCATGAAACACGGAGCCGATTGAGTCCCGAACCCTGAACTGTCGATCAGCAGCCTCGTCTGGAGGCGGTTACCTGCTGTGGTTAGAAGTCTAAATGACTCTGTATTGATTGCTGCCTGGCAGGGATTCAGCTCCTCACCCACATTATCAGTCTGTGATGGTTGTGAGAGCGACAGGCTGCTGCTGAACCTTCTGAACGCCTCAGAAAACCTAACCCTGACCCTACCCTGGGCTGGGGATTAGCATGGCTAGCAAAGTGCTGCTGAGTTTGATGGTGGTTCAGTGGATTCAGCTGAGTGTAGCTTACAGACCAGCTGGTGGCCCATTGGCTGGTGGTCTGTGGGCGTCAGCCAGTGACAGCCCACCAGAGATGGCCCACATGGATCCATGATGATCCTGCAGCCTTTGGTCAAACGTCCTCTCACTTTCGTTTGGTGGTCATTACGACGAGTGTGCAAATAGCAAGAGCAACAAAAGCTCATTTATTATTTCTTCTGATTATTATTCTTGTCTTTTATGGTGATGAGCTTCCTGTCATCCTGACAAGACTCTGAGACAGGTCAGAGTCACTGCAGGAAGATCTGATCTGAGACCATCTACACACTAACAGAGAGTTTATTCCTTCCCTCAGTCTGGTCCTATCACACACACACACACACACACACACACCTCTGTGCATGTTTGAAGAGCAATGAAAGGAAAACTTAAATATAAGGGCGAGTCTTGATTAACCTTATCACCCCAGCAGAACAGGGAAAGCCATGTGTGTGTGTCCACTTCCTGCCTCGCTTCAGTATCAGTGTGTGTATTGACCTGTGTCTGTGTGTGCATTGAGGACTGCGGATTGTGGATTGTGGACTGCAGACTGCAGACTGTGGACTGTGGATTATGGATTGTGGATTGCGGACTGTGGACTGTGGACTGCGGACTGCGGACTGTGGATTGTGGACTGTGGACTGCAGACTGTGAACTGCTCAAACCCACATTGTGCACTTCCTGTATCTGCAGTCTGAACACACCTGAGCTGAACTGCACCTGATGCAAAGAAGACTTCTGTGAGTTACTTTTGTATTTGCAGCTGAACTCGTCAGTCATGATCAATACAAGGCTTAACGAGTCCTAATAAGACCTGATAATAGAACAGGTGGGCTTCAAATGGTGTGCTGTCATTGGTCGGTCATGGTGTGATCTGTTGGTCTGTGGTGTCATGTTGTTGTGTGATATTCTGAACACATGCTGTCAGAACTGTGCATGGATGGAAACACAGACTTTTAATTTGAAGGAACAGGTTAGCACTTCTGTTTTCTGGGTTCCTGTGTTCTTTAAGTGCTGCTCACATGTTGTCAGCATGTTCTTTTAACATTCAGAACTGTGAGTTTAATGTCACAAATCTTCCTGGATATCGATATAGATTTGCTGCTGGAATGAGCACAAACATTTTATTTTATCTTCTTCTGCGGGCTTTACTTCCTGTTTGGTCGTCTTTGGTTAATTCATTTAAAAACACTGAGACGTGACTGAAGTAACATTGTTCTGTTTTAAAGGAGCTGCTTTGTTTCTCTGCTGATATGAACCTGCTGGAAATGTGTGTTGAGGCTGTCTGTGTGTCTGTGTGTGTGTGTGTGTGTGTGCTGCAGGGCTGCAGTGTAGCTTATCATGCTAAAGTGTGTGTGAGAGACTGTGTTTGCTAGCATGCAGCATTTAGCGAGCTGACATCTCACTGAGGACACACACGAGCCGCCCTGTAAACGTTTGTATGTGTGTTGATGCGCGGCTAACGTCCTGATAGAAAACACTGAATGTGGGATTTGTTTCTTGTGTAATTTGTATTTTATTTGTTCTTTTTCTCATGTTTCTGTTCATGTCTTTGTTCTCGGTGCTGCAGACTCCTCGTGTGTTTTCACTGTGGTCACTATTGTTGTGTGCTGGTGAAGACACATGTAGCGACGGCTGTCTGCTCTATGGTTCCTGACACGCCGGCGCCTGCTCGCAACACGCTGCTTCTCTGTGTTTCCCTGCGGAGAGCTGCTGCAGACATCTGCTCTGCTGCACAGCACTGACCTCTAAACATGCTTATTCTTCTCCAGCATGTCGCTGTGCATCTGTTGACATGTGCATATTCACACACACACACACCTCTGTATGTTAGTGTTCACCTGTCACACATGCTTCAGTACCTCTGCTGCACCTTCACCTTCACCTGTTTTATAAAGGAGATTCTGAACAATGAACACCTGCATGTTCTGGTGGTCAGCTGGTCCATCTGTCCATCATAACGACGATTTTAACCCCAAAACAACAAACAAAGAAACAGAGATGTGAGGCAGCGTTTTCCAGAGTCTTCATCACACTGAGTTAGCATTCGTCAGCTGCAGCTCCGGCTCCAGGCGACGCTCTCTTCACACCATCATTAGCTCTACGACTCGCCGCCACCTCTCTGACATCTATGACGATCCGTCCCGGCGCTGCAGCGGTTAAAGAGACCTGCGGGCCGGTTAAAGGAGATAAATACGCCTGCTGCCCTGTAGACAATAACGGTATTTCTCTTCTCACAGTAAATACCTGTAGAAGAGAAATCGATAGCAGGAGGACCTGATAACTACCCGTCTGCGGGTGCTGGGTGATTGGTGCCGGCGTCTGGGTGTGAGGGTGCGATGCCTGGTGCTTCTCCCTTTGGTGCCTATTATGGAGGATTGTTGTTCAGGAACCGCTGTGAGGCTCTGCAGACCCCATCGACCCAGACATCCATCTGGAGCATGAGAGTGGTGTTGCCTCTGTCTCCTCCTCGTCCTCGTGGTGCTTCGTCCTTTTCTTCTCATTATGTGTCACTTCGTGACATTTGATTTTCCCAAAGCCCAAAACATAAAGCTGTGTTGATGGGTGGAGATGGACTTCTCTAACGGCTCTATGGTAGATAAATCAAGCGCTCCCTATCCAGTGGAGGAAACAGGATGCAGTGTGGTTGTTTCAGTGGTCGTACTTTGAAACAGACTCACAGAAAGAAACAGCTCTGATCTGAACTGCAGCTGCTTTACTCACGTTTGTGTTTTATATGATGTGAGGTCACATTAGTCTGAGTGTCTTCATTTGATTCTCTGATGCTTCATTATTATTTCACTCACCTTTTATATGAGTCATCTTAAAGCACCAGAGCACTTGCTGTGGCACTTTTTCAACAGTAGATGGCAGCGTGACACCGAGGCTTCCCCGAGTGATTGTCGTTAGGACTGAAAACTGCTGTCCTCCTCACAACAGCAAAGAATTCAGGAAAGAGAGGCCACGTCTGCCCGTCTCACCACCCGTCTCACCGCCCGTCTCACAGCAGCTCGCTGATGACGGCTGGTCAACACAGCATTTATGATCCAGTTCAGTCATCAGAACAGGAACAGAAAAATTAACAGAAAACTATTTTCAAGTCAGGTCAACTGCCAGTAAATAAAGACATTTAAATATATTTGAGCTGCTGGACGTGAACACACACATTAAGATACAGCCAAACACACACACATCACGTCTGACTGTACAGTTTGAAACCAGCATGGATTCAGGTTTAGTCCACAATCTGTATGAGAAGCATTTAACCACCTTCATTTCAGAAGGTGGTTAAACGCCTGCTCCTTCACCCTGAGGTCAGCGTCAGCCACGATCAACAGAAAGTTCACATAGACACATTTATAACACATTATTTAATGTGTAGTAATAAATCTAATCAACCAATCACACATCAGCTCCCCTCCGACGTCCAGCAAACAGCGTCCTGTTTTGAGCTCCAGTCTGAGACACTGAACAAGTAAATAAACCAGACGAACAGTCTCTGTGAAGCTGGTGCTTGAAGCTAAATGCTAACATGCTGGTGGTTAGCAAGTGTTGAGTTACTTGGAAATGCTGCAGCAGCACTGACGTCTTTATTCTTCTGTTCAGACTCTCAGAGTTTGGTGAAAGTTACCGAACAACCACAATCTCACTTTAAAGCTGAAAATGTTGACACTGAAGTTCTTTGGCTTCAACGGTGTTTCGCCTACTTAGTCCCACGACACCTCCAGGAGGCTAGGCGGTGAACTCTGGCGTCCCAGAGTCACCCCCCCTAGTGCCAGTTCACACTGCTCCTACACAATCCAAACAGCACTGCCACGTTCAACTGACCCAGGCCTGTTGCTCCAGGTAGTGGCTAGTACCGATGCTACCATTTAGCTAATGCTAAT
Source organism: Chelmon rostratus (assembly GCF_017976325.1). NCBI lineage: Eukaryota > Metazoa > Chordata > Actinopteri > Chaetodontiformes > Chaetodontidae > Chelmon > Chelmon rostratus. Next base: position 593,438 of record NC_055659.1, read on the forward strand.
GCTAACTCTAACTGCTAAGAAGAACAGAAGAAGACAATACAGTACTGATGCTACCATTTAGCTAATGCTAACCGCTAACTGCTAAGAAGAACAGAAGAAGACAATACAGTATTGATGCTACCATTTAGCTAATGCTAATGCTAACTGCTAACTACTAAGAAGAACAGAAGAAGACAATACAGCTGGATTCACCTTTACTGTTAATGTTAACTGCTTGATGCCAAGGCTAACTGCTAAGATACTATCATACTACCACCGCTTTAGCTATTGTTAACTGCTACAATGCTACCACAGGCAACCAACTCAAACCAGGACCTGCCGACGTGCAGGACTCCAGACGTGGACCTCCGTCCTGAACTTCACACCTCCAACATTCGCCTGAAAGAAGTTAATGAAAGTCATCAGGAAGTCGTTTCCAGTGAAAACGCTGCTGGACAGAAACTTGATTTTTAAAATGTGCAGAGATGAACGACAGAGACCTTTCTATTTCTCCGTCCTCCTCCCCTCCACCTTTCTGTCGCTCCCTCTCTTTCATCTCCTGCAGGCCGTCCTTGGCCTGTAGTTGAGATTCAGAGTGTCGCTCCCGCGAACCTCGTCTGTCTCGGCCGTCCTCTGTCTCTCTCCTCCGAGTCATTGATCCACTGAGACCGTCCCATTACTGGGAACACACTGAGAGGTGGAGGAGGGAGGTGGAGGACGGAGAGGGGCAGACAAGACGAAGTGAGGGGTGGAGGAGGAGGTGAGGGATGAATGAGAAAAAAGAAATAAAGGGCAGGAGGTGGAGGGACAGGAGGATGCTGCAGAGGAGGGAGAACAGGACCGTTAATAAATAAAAAACCTCCTATCTTTAAACCCAGCTATTAAAATTTTAAATCCTTTCCACAGCTGAAGGAGAAACGCTCCAGTTTTGGCCAATCCGCCGGCTTTTCCTGCCTTTAATAACTGTTTGTCAGCTGCGTGATGCACCTCGACTGTTTGCCAGCGGCGCCCAGTCTCGACAATGCTAATTCCTCAGGATGCTGCGCCGTCGTAAACAACAACTACTGAGGAGTTTGCATGAAAAATGGGCCAGAAAGCCCTGCTGGAGCTGAGTGCTTCTGTTCCATATTGCAGGGACTAAAGGAGGCAGTGTTGGCAGAGAGAAGCTCAATATTTGTTCAGAACAGCAGAGCTGAGGCGGCACGGCGGTGCAGCAGTGTCCCTACATTCCACTTGTTGCAGTGGTTTCTGCCGCTGAGCTGGGTTTTATTTTGAAAGGGGAGTGGACAACCTGTCCTGAGCAGGAACCTGAGGCTGGCTTTTCCAAAAGAAAAGCAGGAGGAAAGAAACACAAGACACAGCACATAACGTCAGCCATCACTGTAAAAACACATCAGTGTCGTTATTCAGAGCCGCGTGGTTTCATCACGACTTCACCTATCCATCCAATAACTGTTAACACAAATGTCATTTGTTGCCATGGTGACAACTGCTGACACAAAGACAACACCGGTATTAGAGATGAGACATCTACCAGCGTCCATGGACGTCTTAATGTAGCATTAGCATGTAGCATCATCTTTACACCTGAAGTTTGAACACGAGGTGAGGTGAAGTGATGGCGCTCAGCTGCTTCCTGGTCCAGACGTAAACACGACTTGGTGTTTTGACCTTTCGACCACACGAACGCAGTTTTAGGTCTCTGAAAACGAGCGTTTGGAAACGTCCTCCAGGTGAAGAACATTCTGTTCTGTGACCTCCGTCGTCTACCTGAGGAGACTCACTTCATTGGCAGACGTGGCTAAAATAGTGGTGACGCTAACTGCGCTAACAGGACTTTTACATGCTAACACATTAAAATGCACAGTTTGTCTCCCACTTTGATCGATGAACAGGCGTCAGAAAACATAAACCAAAGCTCTGACGAGGCCGGCCAACGTCGATGGTTTTGGACGAGACCGGTCAGACCTCCTCCGAACAGACTTATTGTTGGTGCTTTGTTCAGGAGCAGCCGTAGTTCCTCTTCATCTGTACTTATTTCCAGCTTCATGCTGCTGAAACACCTGGATTTCCCTTCTGGGGGATCCAGGAAGGACTATCTTAAAAAAAGAGAGAAGCTCAGACAGGCTGAAGAGTGGGTGTGTCACCACCAGCCAATCACTGTGCAGATTTTAACTTTAACCCCGCCCAGTTCTTTGTGGAAAACAACAACAGAAAGAAACTTCAAGAGTTCACAAAATGCTCATTTTCAGGGTCAGACTTTCATTTTAGGCATCTACTAGAACAGGTTTAATGTCTTTATTATTACTATTACTTTTCTAGTACTGTCCATTGCTCCAGTCCTCCTTAAGAGGGGCTTTAAGGACGACTGGAGCAACACCTACTGGATGAGGCCACTTTAAATCGCTGCTGTTTGGGAGCTCCAGGTGAACTTGTGAAAGCCACTGTCTGAGGCGTGTGGTCACGTCAGAGGCTTATATGTAAATTAATAATCTCCTCGTCTCCTTTCAAAACCACCGAAACTGAACAAAAACGGAGTGAAGAAAACAGAACTGAAAAGAGCAGAAAGATCTACTGAAAAACACATCAGAGGAAAATAAATGAGTGAAACAGAAATAACTTGAAACGCTTCTTTCAGTGGAACTGGTTTCAGAGCTTCAGAAATGCCGTGTTTCTTCTTCCTGATCAGGTTTTCAGTGCCAAACAACATTTTTCACGCCATCATTTATTGTTGAGCCTCCATAAAACTGTGAAGTTACAGTTTGAAGACTTTCTGAAGACGTAGAGTCTGTCGCTCTCTCAGTCTGAGGTTTGAACATGAGGAATCTGCTCCGTCCACAAGCTTCTTCACAAACGTTCAACATGTTTTGAATCTGAATCTGAATGAACCGGACACGTATGTGCAGGATTTTAACAAACTCAAACTAACGCCAGTCTCACGTTTTCTTTCTTTCTGTTCTGCACTTGTTGTTCCAGCTCCGTCACACACCGTGAAATCTGTGCACATCATCCGAACAGTTTCGTGCCTGGAATGAAAAGGTTTCATTCAGAGCAGAACGTTTTGTGCAGAATTTAAGCTGTGGGTGTTCTCTAAAAGGAGAAATCAATCACACGTCTGCAGCGTTTTAAAGGCATTAATGAGAGGAAGCTGACTTTCTAATGACTGCAGCTGCTCACTGGGATAATTGGAATAAACTGGGTCCGAAAAACATGATTAACTGGGGTCCTGCGACACACTGACCACGCTCAAAGTTATTTTCCGCACAGCTACTTAATCAACTTTGCAAAAGACACATGGTGTCCTCAGGTCTTCCATAATAAGGTCCAGTGGAGTTTGTTGGGTGGTGCAGATTGAACCATCTGAAGGAGCTGGTTTAATCCTCCTCCTGTAAACACCTCAGAGTGCAGCTGGAAGAGGGGCCACAGTGGGCTGGAATCAAAGGGGGCTCTATAAGTCCCAGCCCCCTACAACCAGCTGCATAAGAAGAGGGGGGTCTTCAGCCGGAGACTTAAACCCTGGAGATGTTCCAGCCAGTAGCAGGCAGAGTAAACCGTCTGGTCCTGCGACATCAGTGGGCTGGAAGGCTCGACTCGCTGCCTGGACTTCATATTTACACCTTCTGGAACCTCTGGTGCAGTGAAATACAGATTCATAACTTTTAAGTACTTTCATCGATACCTGACAGGTTTACATCAGCATTATTTGTGGTTTACACCCCCTGAGAATGATGACTGATGGAGGCACCTGGAAACATCACGTTCATTTGTTTTTAATCCAAATATCACTTCCTGTATCAAGAGCGTCATCACCAGAAAAATGACCCGATAGGTCGAGACGGTAACTACGACCCATATTTACATTTATATTAAGGCAGCGACCTCTAGTGGGGATAGTAATTATTACGGGAGCAAAGGAGGAAGTCAGGTGACGTCGAATAAAGAGCAAGAAAGTCCACATGGAGGTGGGTGGAGGTGGACGGATGGGTCAAACTCAAACAGGACTTTCACCTGGGAGACGGCTGTTCATGTCTGTGTGAAACATGTGAAGTTAACGCTGACGCAGCGAGTTAAGATTAACAAACTACAACCAGCTGCACAAGAAGAAGTCAGTCCACATTATAACCCCCCTCCGAGACTTCGGTCTCATAATCTGTGATCCTGATGTTTGCTTCGACTGAATCAGAGGGTGTTTCCTCTGTGAGTCTGCTCTGACCTGAACAAACAGCCGCTCATTAGCAAACACGCTAAAACAAGAACAAACACACGAGCAGATGAAGAGGATTCATCCCACACACCCACCGATGCTGACGTCACATTCTGCAACCCCTTTAGCTTCCTCGTCATCATCCGCTGTTGAACAAGCTTCATATTCAGTCCTGATCAGAGCAGAACTGTTGGATTAGAATCAAACATGAAAGATGGCAATGAAGCTGCTTTTCAAATTAAAAGCTTCACAGCTACTCGCTGTTGTTCTGAGTGAGACTGTTAGACACAGAGCAGGCCTGAAGGTTTAAACTGAAAAGCACAGAGAGGCATGTATGTGTACACGGGGGCTAATAAAGACGTACGTTATACCAGCAGTGAGGGGGGGCGCTCGCTGCAGGCTGATTGGCCACTTCCTGTAACAGCAGACGTGAAACCCGAAGAGAAATTAAACTGAAGATGAACTTAACTAAAGACAGACTGAAGTTTTCACCGAGCTGACACGAAATGTTTGCACTACAAACAGAAACTCACAAAGACCAGAGTGGAAGATTCACGCTGCTAACGAGGCTAAAAAGTTCATCAACACAAAAGGACTTTTTGGCTCCATTCAGCAAATTATTCATAAAATGTGAAGAATATAAACAGAAATCAAAGCGCCTACAGGTGTGACGCTCAGTTTCCTTTAGCTTCAGAGGAAGATGTGGACATGAACGCAGCTCCAGGTCGTCTTTCCAGGTGAGCTGTTATTGGAGGCTCCTGACCGATCCCCCACAGTGTCCTCATCATTAACACTTATTCCTTTTCTACATCAACGTTTGTTAAACTCGCTTCATTTTCACCAATTTAAATGCAGCGTTTGACAGACGTTCATTTAAAAATGTACAAAAGTCTTCAATTGTGGCTTTGCAGCACCTTAATCTACGATGCTGCGTGATGGGATTTCATTATGTGAACATGTAAATTAGCTGGATGTGTTCTCACTGAGGCAGGAGGCCAGGAGTTAGTCCAGAGCTGGAAGTTAAAGGTGCTGCTGAAGGTCGACGCTCAGTCGCTGAAGGTTTGTCTCTATTAAACGTGAACCAGGACCCACAAAGTCTCACCTCCGCCTCAGAAAACCTCCAGCTGCACGTTGAGTCCTTTTCTTCTAATACAGGGGTCGGCAACCTTTACCACTCAAAGAGCCATTTGGACCCGTTTCCCACAGTACAGAAAACACTGGGAGCCACAAAACCCCTTTGACGTGTCAAATAAAATAACGCTGCATATGTTTTTTTTGCCTTTATACTACGTACAAACAAGCGATAATGTGCTGCATTTATGAAATAACTGATCGACTGCAGAGAAAACAAAATGACATTTCTGCGTGCAACAATAACATTTTGAAGTCCGACAAAAAGACGTTGGGTTGAAGTTCTTTCAAGTAAAATTCTCAATGTCTGTTTGAGTCCTTCTTGCATTTATGAAAAAAAACACCAAACTTAAATTCTCCACCGGCAGCAAGGTAAAAATACCGTCACTCTCTGCGTGCAGTCAGTCTTTTACTGACGCGTGCAGTCAGCTGTCAACCTGAGTAATAACTAATAGTATAATATACTATTTCACTGAACAATGAAAAAATATGAATATATGCTCAATAATAGGCTATTAAAATATTAATCAAACGTGGTTAATGTGATTTCTGCTCCTGAACCTTAGCGCAGAGCGTCTGCACATCAGCGCTGTGCGCCGTCACCTGCATCTTTATGCAGGATTGTAAACTGTCATCTGTGAGCGCGAGCGATTTGTTTCAAAACGAACGAACTAAAATAAAATACTTTTTAGTTAAATGCTCATTAATTATTTTCGGGAGCCGCATCAGAGGGATGAAAGAGCCGCATGCGGCTCCGGAGCCGCGAGTTGCCGACCCCTGTTCTAATACAACACTGGAAACGAATGAAGACGGGCCTACACATACATGTGTTATACATGACAGTCAGTATTTACTACAGCTCACTTCCTGTTGACAAGCTGGCAGAATTAACGAGCGTTCAGACAGGAAGTGGCTGCCGCCTCTGAGGACGTCAGCTTTCATTTTCTTCATTCACTGACTGACTGTTTTCTGACATTTTCTACAGAAAACCACTGATTTATGGAGACAATATTCCAATTAATCGACAGGAAACTAACAACAACACGAACTTACCTCATTTCAGACGAGATGTTTGGCCTGAGCTTCAGATTGTTCTCAAAGCGGTTGTTTCAACACCGTCTGACTGTTTGATGATTCACCTTCAACAGTTTCTGTGTTACCTGTGACCTTACATTCATCTCCATATTCTACATGAGACACACAAGAGAATCTGGTTTCCACATTATTCAGTGTGAGATACAGAAACTTTGTTTTTGTGGCGTTTGATTGTTTCTTTTAATTGTTCTGCAGCACCGCTTCTTTCTTTGGTCAGAAACGTGCTGCAGGAATAAAGTTTATTCTGTTAGAAAATCGGCTAAAACCTTCCGAGGTGACAGGTGAGTGAACTTCAGGAGGGATTTGTTCTCCCTCTTCGTGTCCTGCAGCTCAGAGCAGCTTCCACACAGACACCAATGACCATGCAGGATTATTGCATCATGTGCCACAACAAAGGACGGACACACACACGGACACACACACGGACACGATAACAGAAGCTGGACAGCTCTGTAGGAAATAAGTCAAACTACGGAAGCCCGAGGACAGAAAAACTTCAGCTACGACTCCCAAGATGCCTTTCACTAGCAAACAGCCAATCACAGAGCTTTAAATTCTGCAAAGTTAGCGAGGCGAAGCTGAACTGGATCAACAGTCTGCAGCTTCTATTAATTCACATTTGATTGATTTTAGGTGGATTCAGTAACCATGGCAACGTGCTACTGCAATGACGACTATTTGAACTTACTACAGCTCTGACTGGATTACAGTATTACTGCGCAGTAGTTGTATTTGTAGTATTTAGACAGAAAAGATCACCTGTTACCAGTCAACCTGTTTACCTGTGGAACGCTCCAAACAGGTGTTTTTGGAGCGTTCCACATCTTTCCCAGTCTTTAGTTGCTCCTGTCGCGTGTTTGAAACGTGTTGCTGCAACAGATTCAGAATCAGCAGATATTTACAACAATCGATGAAGCTGATGAGGTCAAACATGAAACAAACCCTGACCAACCTGTGAACTCCGACTGCGTTAACTCCGTCCCAGCTGCCCTCAGACCACGTTCTCAGGTCCTGGTGGATCACAGGCAGCAGGTTTGACGCTCTGAAACCTCCTCTGTAAAAACTCGACTCATATCTGACGACCTGTTGGCTGAACGGCTTCGTTGAAGAGAGCCGACGATCCAGCAGATCTCTCAGCTGTGGCTGTTCAGGTTCTCATGAAGGCTTCTGAGGCCAGCACACATCACCGAGCATGAACAGCTGATGAAAGAAAAGGTAGAAGGGTTTTCTCTGTCTCTCCGGCGGCACAGTGTGTCCCCGCTTCACTGGGGGCTGGAAACAGCTGGGGGGCAGCTCGCAGGGGGCTGAAAACAGCTGGGGGGGCAGCTCGCAGTCTTGGCTCGGAAAACATTTGGAGTAAAAAGCAATTAGCTTTGTTTGCCGTGCCACAGGGAGAGCTGCATGTGTGCGTGCTAAACCACGAGTCAGCTCAACTTCATCTGCCTCGTCTTCATCCTTCTGTGTTGGACTCTTTGATGGACAGAATTTAACAGGAAGCTCCTTCCACAGTGTGATATCTGCCGGAGTCTTCCTCAGTGTCAGTGTTCAGGTCCGTCAGGTTCATCGCCTGTGAAAGCCGACCGACAAACAAATGTTTCCGAACCACAAAATCATGTTAAAAACCATTTGAAAGTTCTGCTGCTGCTGGTTCATGTGCTTCAGATTCTTCTCATGTAGCGCCATCGTCAGGTCAGTGTTTGAATGTGTCCAACACGCCTGCAGAATAATGACCATCAGCCTCAGCCGGCCTCTGACTGTGAGAGACGTGAAGATCAGCCAATCAGAAGGATGGAAATGAGACTGACTGATCTGATGTGGGGTGATAAAGATTCGCTCAGACTGCAGCTCCAGAGACCGTCTGGTCTGTGACTGCTGGTTTCATCGCTGCAGTCTCAACAGCTGCTGCTAACACTTACTGCTGCGGTCAAACTGGAGGCGTCTTCATCACTGAAACAGCGTCTGAAGCTCAGTCTTCGTCACAGGACGCGTGAGGAGCAGAGCTGTGATTCACGGCTCCACAGATCAGGCCCAGAGGCACTTCAGCACCGTTTGTGCACATTTTCAAACTTGTGTTTCTTTCCTCTCTCATTCATTTTCCTGCACACTTCTGACAGGTACATCAAGCTTTCCTGTGTTACTACGGGCAACACGCATTAATCTCTGGGAACAAAGACCGTTTCATTTGAAATGTGTGGCGTTCAGCGGCCTGTCGGGATGTTGAGGGGAAGATTGGTGGCCAGCTGGGATTCAGGTGGCAATCGTTTATTTCTTGACGCTCTTTTTCCCCTCAGTTTTCCTCCAGCGAAGGTGAACTTGTTGAGACAAATAGCTTTCTCTACCACTGCGAGCAGCACAGGAAACACCAGCTGACCAGCCCGTTCAGTGAGTCACGAGCAGAAGACGGCCGAGTGGTGAAGGAGCAGAGCTGCGACGGACAGACGGGGAGTGTTCCAACATGAAGACGGCTCCAGACGCTGTCGTTCAGCTCGCTTTCATTATTTACTGGGTTCACCATTAGGTGTTGCCATTGTAGCAAGTACACAGGCTAAATTATAGCTTTAAAGGTATAATGGGACTAGGCCTTCAGAAGGTAGTGGTACAATAACACACAGACAGCAGATGCAGTTGGTAGAAAATATTATTATTAATATTATATATATATGCAGTGATCCCAATATTTACTATCTGCAGATTAAATAATTAACTAGTACAGTGCACTTGACCTGTCTGATGCATCAACAACATTTAAGTCACATTAATCCCTGATGTAACCATTAGGGCTTCAGTTCCACACACACCAGGTTATGTATCGCAAACCACAGAGTTCATAGGAGATGAGGCGCTTGGGAAAAACAATCCACATTGTGTGCCACAAGGTGAGGAGGAAACCAGGCGGCCAGAGCCTCCTACCAGACCAACAGTGTCTAGCTCGCCATCGATTTTGATTCTGCCTCCGTACAAGCACCTGGCCTGTACAATGTAAACAGGACCATATTTAAATAAACATTTCACTAACTAGTTACATGTACACACCAAGGTTCAATACTTCATAAGTAACAATAGGAAAAAAAACATTTATCAATAAAGTGCATTTGTTTAAACACATTATCACTCCACTTCATAAATAAGCATAACAAATACATGTCACTCATTTCTTAAATAACATGTGCATATTCACCAAATTAATCACACATGTGCAATTGTGCTGTAGTGGCACATCAATCACATCAATGAAAGAGCATTAGCATTTAGAACCGAGGTGTGCTGTAGCCAGTCCATATAAATGCATTGAAAGTGCCGATGCTAGCGCTAATGCTAACGCTAACAACAACAGGCAGACTCACCGATTGCAGAATATATCCGACGCACCGCACGTCCAACTCGTCCCTCCCCGCGCTGGTTAATGTCTAAAAGGGCTGAATGATGTAGCGGCGGCGTTTAGAATGATATAACCAAGAAATTATATGTGAAAATAGTAATTGTTTGTAGCGACCGACCTGTGGCAGCTGCTCCGCACGCTTCCCCTCAAATACGCGCTCCGAGCGACGCGATTGGACAGCCGCGACCTCCCAGGTACGTGCGTGATGACGCAACACATCATCACCAGACATACGCACTCCTCTGGCTACACCATGGCAACAGTTACTTCTGCTGGGGTCCAAATTAAACAGATCACATGGTAAACAATAAAACGAGGTCATATTAAAATATTAACCCCTGACACCTGAAGTTATTCAGAATTATATTAAAAGATTAATTCTTTGTGTTCTTGCTTTTAAATTGATCCTAAATTAAGAGGAGTGTGTTAATCTTTCTGTAGTTCATACAATAAATATAAATTTAACTAGAACAGGGTTCAAACAAACAGTATATGTCCACTTTTTTCAATGCTTAAATGCAGTAAAAACATCTTTTTGTGTATTCAAAATTCATTTATTTCATCAAAACAGCCACAAAATTGGCTTCCAACCATGACATTGTAACAACAATTAGAACAGGGGTTCTTTCACTTTGACCGGTCCGACCAGAAACCAGTGCTTTGAAAGGTTCCTAGGTGTGTGTTGAATGTGCACAAACCAGCATCAGAGGAATGTCAGCGCGATTCAGCTGCAATGTGGATTAAAACGGTTTGATGCGAATTCTCCACAATAGGCATTAAGGGGTTAAAAGGGTCAAATGAAGGAGGCCACAAAGGTGCTGAACTGCCACGGCCGGAGGTTTCATCAGGCCTCAGCAGGCTCAGAGAGAGTGAGACCCATGTTCACCTGAGCCCCTTCATCTGGCTTCATGTGAGCCTAGTTAAATCAGCTCTAAACCAAACACTGATGTACTGGGTGAGTAGAAGTATCACTGCAGCTCTCACACACTGAGAGGACACAGGCCGACACTGGTAGTAACAGGAAACTCCTCAAACTGATGAGAGAAAGATGAAACAACCAGCCACATGTGTGAAAGCATCCTCTCTCCATCGTGTTGGTGTGAAGTCGTGTTCATCTCCTCGTCACTCTCACACTGAAACATACTGAACACTGATGGAGATACACGCTGGAGGAACTCACAGGTTTTGGATCGAACCAAAGATTCATCTATAATCTGAACATATCTGGAGCATGTCGCTGCAGATTAAACTGATCTGAGCGTCACTTTATGTGGCCGATCTGCCAGAAGGAATAACAGTAAACAACAGAAAGCACCTGAAAATATCTGCAGTAGATTCACGACATGGAAACAGTGAGTCTCCTGACTTTCACATCACAAAAAGGACTAAACGACGATGTGTTTGTTGGATAAGAAACCTGATGGATGACAAGTTCATCCTGTCACATTAAAACCTGGAGAGCTTGGCAGTGCTGGACGAGGTGTTCAGAGTGTTCAGAGTGTTCAGAGTGTTCAGTACTCCACCCGTCTACGTACGCAGCAGATGTTTGTAGTCATGCTGTAAAACGTTGGAAAGCTGAGATTCTCCTGCTTTGAAGGACTCAAATAATTTCAAGATACAATCACAACAGCAGGTACAATCAACACCAACGACCATCAACCGATTAAAGAATTGATTCAACTCACTGATGAAGTCTCATAATCCACCAATCAATAACGGTCTGGTCCACAACGTCCAATCCGGTAAAACGTTTAGTCCAAACCACGATAACATGC